>NW_025750856.1:0-17430 GCF_021184085.1 Oncorhynchus gorbuscha | reverse complement strand
GCATTACAGCCACACAAGGGGGCATCAGCGGGCACTACAATGGCGCAGATGAACAGCTACACAGCACGTTCTAACAGACTTCCTCTACACACCCCACCCACCAAGATCATTAAATGTTCTTTCCAGTCTGTTTAAAAGAAAGGAGGACTGTTGCATTGTTGTTTAGTTGAGTACGGGACAAGTTATCTGTTTTATAATTACTTATCCGTTATGTGATTCTTATTGCTTTAACTATTTACTCTGCAAAGTGTTTTTAGAAAATGTTTTATTGTTCCTGCCTTTAGTATGGCACTGCTGGAGGGGGGTAGTGTTGTGAATGCAGATATATCCCTTTTATGTCCCGCCTACCATGTGGGGTGATTGGCAATAGTGTTGGCCAATCATCAGTCAGTGCCACATTCATGTTCTGTGTAACTGTCATTTTGGGGGAATTGACATGCTGTATGGCCCTGGCATAGAATCCAGATTGTGCTGTGCTGGACCTAGTCAGTCCTAAAAGTGTGTGTTGTTTGTGTACAATAAACATCATGGAAAGAAGGTTTGTAATGGTCCTTCCATCCACATCCTCCACATCAGCTGTACAGTGAGTTATTAGTTAGCTAGATTCACAGTGCTAGACAGGTTAAGGTTAGCTGCTGAGATGATTGAGCATTAGCTAACATTAGCTCACACTCAGTGAAGCTCTCAAACCACAACAATAATTTCCTGAAGGGAGGGCCATCCATTTTCATTTCAGAGAGGTCCAAATTTATCCATGTAAACCCTTAAAATAAATAACATTCACTCCCTAACCCTAAAATGGCGTGTATCAAATTGAACCTTTTGTTTTTTGGAAATATGAAAGACACGGTCCTTATGCCTCCAAAACCGTATGGCAAGCAATGCGTGTTAATGTTCAGACCGAGCATCAGGGCTCTTAACAAAACTCCCCTGTACAGAAGACGCCTTCGTTCAATGACTCTTATGTGTAATGTAATGGAACTGAGAATCATGATCAAGGGCTCATTGACTGGATACTTCCTGGGCTTAAAGAAGAATCCCCATTCAAAGTCTCCTGGGCAGCGTTTACCCAGGCAGCCCAATTCTGATATTTTTTATTTTCACTAATTGGTCTTTTTGTCATCTAATGTGACTAAAGACCAATTCGTGGGAAAAAATATCAGAATTGAGCTGCCTGCATAAATGCAGCCTTGTAGTGTAAACCCAGATTCTGGTTCAGTTGCTAGCTAGCACTGCCAGCTCAAAATCTGTGGTTGTGAGGCCGTTATGCGTTTTCTACTTAAGTGATAATGCCCTTGAAGCTGGTGTTTGGAAGTTATATTGGCATGGGTGTTGGAACCGAGACGAAGTCGAGGACCGGCAAACCATGCCAATATATCCCCCGCCGAATTCCAGCTTCGAGGGAATTATTACTTTTATACAACGGTTTACCAACATATTCAAATAATGATTGACATATTTTCATTAAAAAAACATTATATTTCAGTCTTCCACAAGATATAGTCCTGACACAAATCTAGGGTTGCTACCCAAGGCGTCTGGTCGTTCGCTCTATTGGTTCGGTTGCTAGAGACGCGACCAAGTTGTTCAGTCTTTTTGTTCTTTATCTATGGACGGGACCCAGTTCTTCATTCTAAATTCCTATTCCTTTCTTGCTAACTTACAGTCTCATCAAAAAGTAGAGCCAGAATAACAGCAAACTAGCTGCACTTCATTTCCCCAATTTCCGTGATATCCAATTGGTAGTTACAGTCTTGTCCCATTGCTGCAACTCCCGTACGGACTCGAGAGAGAGGTGAAGGTCGAGAGCCATGCGTCCCCCGAAACACGACCCTGACAAACCGCACTGCTTTTTGACACACTGCTCTCTTAATCTGGAAGCCAGCTACACCAATGTGTCGGAGATAGCACCGTACAAATGGCGACTGTGTGCAAGGACATTCCGGCCGGGCCAAACCCTCCCCTAACACGGACAACGCTGGGCCAATTGTATGTCGCCTCATGGTTCTCCCGGTCGCGGCTGGCTGCGACACAGAGGTATCGTATTTGAATATTGAAACAATGTTGCAAATGTCGGAACAAGTTTAATACAAATTTCCGCTGTTGAAAACTAAATGTTAGTCTAAAAGAAATGTGAGGTATTGTCTAAATGCTTTTTATAGAGGAGATCAAGTCTATAAAGTGCCTGGCTGGGCTGATGAGACAGTGGATTGCGCAGTCAGATGGAACAGAGTAAATCGGCTAAATCTATGATGTTAAAATGCCTGTGGTAACTTGTGGAATAGACGTCGGCAGGAATGCGGTTTTAACCAATCAGCATTCAGGATTAGACCCATCCGTTGTATAATTGGGCAATAAAGCCTGAGGAGGTGTGGTATATGGCCAGTATACCATGGCTAAGCGCTGTTCTTAAGCACGAGGCAATGCAGAGTGCCTGGACACAGCCCTTAGCCGTAGTATATTGACAATATATCACAAACCCCTGAGGACCCTTATTGCTATTTTTCAACTGTTTACAAATGTAATTAGAGCAGTAAAACTAAATGTTTGTCAGGACCCGGTTACGAACCTGGGTCTCCAGAGTGAGAAACAGTCACTTAACCAACTGAGCCACAAATAGTTGGCAGAACCCAGAAGATGAGGCAGACACAGCAGTACTTGAGACGGTTTATTTAATGAAGTAAAAAGTGAAGTTCTTCAGGAAAACATGTAACTCCACAACCTCAAAAAGGAATTCCACAAGAACAAAGGTAATCCACCAAGACAAAAAGGTAAATCCACAAGGTGGTAGGTATAGCACAAAAAGCCTAAAAAAATACTCAAAAACAAACAAACAAGAACAAAAAACAGAATTCCACAAGAGAGTCCACCGGGATCAACAAGGGTTTCACAGAGTACTAGGGCTGGGTGCTAACATACAAACACAGAGCAAAGGACTGAGGAAAACAAAGGGTTTAAATACAATCAGGGGAAACGAGGCACAGGTGCAAATAATAATGGGGATCAAGGGAAAACAAAAGGTCAAAAGGCACAAGGGGGGCATCTAGTGACCAAAAACCGGAACAACACTGGCCAAATCCTGACAGAATCCCCCCCCTAGGAACGGCTCCTGACGTTCCTACCAGCTCTCTCAGGGTGGAGGGCCCTGAACTGACGAATGAGGTCAGGGTCCAGTATGTCTTTGGCAGGAACCCAGGAGCGCTCCTCGGGACCGTAGCCTTCCCAGTCCACCAGATACTGCCAGGACCGCTGCACCCGGCGGGAATCAGTATCCGATGGACGGTATAAGCCGGCTGGCCTCCAATGACATGAGGCGGAGGGGGAGGTCTGTCTGCCGGGACAAGGGGAGAAAAACAACAGGTTTTAATAAGGAAATGTGAAATGTGGGATTAATCTTAAGGGATCTGGGTAAGTGTAGGCGATAAGAAACTGGGTTAACTCTCCTGGCAACCTTAAAGGGACCGATGTATTTTTGGGACAGCTTGCGAGACTCCACCCATAGTGGTAAGTCTCTTGTGGAGAGCCAGACTCTCTGGCCGGGCGCAGGGTAGACCCGGGACGGCGTCTGTTGGCTTGTTGTTGGTACCTCTGTGAGGAACGCATAAGATTAAGACGGGTCTTCCTCCACATAAGCCGACAGCGTCGGACGAACTTCAAGGCTGAAGGCACTCTGACTTCTGCCTCCTGGTCCGGGAACAATGGAGGGCATAGCCAAACTGACACTCGTGCGGGGACATACCAGTGGAGGAGGAGCGCAAGGTGTTGTGCGCGTATTCGGCCCAAACAATGAAGGACGACCATGTGGATGGGTTGTTACGAGTCATACATCGGAGGGTGGTTTCCAGCTCTTGATTCATCCTCTCAGTTTGGCCGTTGGACACCGGATGGTACCCTGAAGATAGACTGGCAGAAGCCCCATGAGTTGGCAGAAGGCCTTCCAAAACCTAGAGGCAAATTGGGGACCTCTGTCAGAAACCATATCTTGAGGAATGCGGAAGACTCGGAACACATGATTAATTACCAACTCAGCCGTTTCCTTGGCAGAAGGTAACTTAGTCATAGGGACGAACCCGTCCGCCTTTGAAAACCTGTCGATTATGACAAGGATAGTAGTATTGCCATGGGATGGAGGAAGGCCAGTAATAAAGTCCAACGAGATATGGGACCAGGGTCTGTGGGGAACAGGTAAAGGGTGAAGGAGTCCTTGAGGGCGGAGGTGAGAAGATTTGCCCTGGCAGCACACGGGGCAGGCATTGACGAAAGTGGCAACGTCTTCTCTTATGGTAGGCCACCAGAACTTACGCTGGATGAACTCCAAGGTGCGACCTACACCCGGGTGACAGGTGAGGCGAGAGGAGTGCCCCCACAGAAGGACCTGAGTCCTCACTGCCTTGGGGACAAACAACCGATTGGCAGGACCTCCTTTCGGGTCCGGTTCGATAGCTTGAGCTCGTCTCACGGTATCCTCAACTTGCCACGAGATCGGAGCCACGATCTTAGCAGCAGGAAGGACAGGCATGTCCGTGTCATCTCGAATGGCAGGAGCGTAGACTCGGGACAGGGCATCCGGTTTGAGATTCTTCGACCCGGGCCGATAGGTGAGGATAAACTGGAATCGATTGAAGAAAAGAGACCATCTAGCTTGTCTAGAGTTCAACCACTTCGCCTGCTGGATATACTCCAGATTTTGTGGTCCGTAAGCACTTGAAACGGGTGAGAAGCCCCCTCGTGCCAGTGTTTCCATTCCTTCAATGCCATCTTAACCGCTAGGAGTTCACGATCCCCCACATCGTAGTTCCTCTCAGCCGGGTAAGCCGGTGTGAGAAGAAAGCGCACGGATGAAGCTTCTTGTCTTCACCCCTCTGAGACAGGACAGCTCCAACACCAACCTCTGAGGCGTCTACCTCCACCACAAACGGTTCATCCGGTAGTCGGTAGTATCAGGATGGGAGCAGAGGACGCGCTGCTTGAGTCCTTGGAAGGCCGTCTCAGCTTCTCTTCCCCACAAAAACCTTGCATAGCCACCCTTGGTTAAAGCTGAGAGAGGGGCTGCCACCAAGCTGAAGTTCTTGATGAACTTGCGGTAAAAGTTTGTGAAGCCCAGGAAACGCTGAACTTCCTTAACGGATTTGGGGGTGGGCCAATCCGCTACCGCCCCTACCTTGCTGGGGTCCATTTGGACTCGACCGGGTTCCACTACAAATCCCAGGAATTGTACTCAGGATGAATGGAATTCACATTTTTCCGGCTTAACGTACAGATGGCTGTCTAGGAGGCGTTTGAGTACCTGTCTGACATGCTTTGTGTGTTCTTGAAGAGAGCTCGAAAAGATGAGGATGTCATCCAAGTAAACAAACACAAATATGTTAAGCATATCCCTAAGCACATTGTTTATGAGTGCTTGGAACACCGCTGGGGCGTTGGTCAGGCCGAAGGGCATCACCAAGTATTCATAGTGACCAGTAGGTGTGTTGAAAGTGGTCTTCCACTCGTCACCAGGTCTGATCCGCACAAGATGGTATGCGTTCCGCAGGTCAAGCTTAGTGAAAACAACTGCTTCCTGGAGCAGCTCGAAGGCTGTGGCCATAAGGGGTAGCGGGTAACGGTTACGGACGGTTATGGCATTGAGTCCCAGGTAGTCGATGCAAGGACGTAATCCACAGTCTTTCTTGGCCACAAAGAAAAACCCTGCTCCCGCCGGGGAGGTGGATGGACGCATGAGGCCAGCTTCCAGAGAGTCCTTAATGTAGGTATCCATAGCAGCTCGTTCGGGTGGAGATAGGGAAAAGATCCGACCCCTGGGGGGGCAAGTCCCCGGAAACAGTTCGATGGGGCAATCATAAGGTCTATGGGGTGGTAGCATGGTGGCCCTCTGTTTGCTAAATACCAGTTTGAGGTCATGGTAACACTCGGGAACTCGGGTCAGGTCGATGGATTCTAAAGACTCGGGAGTAGAACTCGGGGAATTCGGGAAAATACAAGTAGCTTGGCACGTAGGACCCCACTGCTTGATAGTGCCCACAGACCAGTCGATGTGAGGGTTATGGCTGTGAAGCCAGGGGTATCCAAGGACGAGAGGGAACTCGGAACAGGAGATCAAATGAAAGTTCATCAATTCCTGGTGTTGTGAAACTGAAAGTCGCAAGGAGGTAGTGACATGAGTGACAAGTCCAGATCCCAAAGGGCTTCCATCCAATGTAGTAACCCTCATGGGGTCACTTAGAGGTTCAGAGGGAACGCCATTCTCCTTCGCCCAGACACCATCCATGAAGTTACCTGCGGCTCCAGAGTCTACCAAGGCTTGAAGGTGAAGCTTGTGGTTGTCCCAGGAAAGGGTGACTGGAATGAGCAGACGGGAGTTGGACGGATGGGAGGAGGTTATGTTTCCCGTTACAGTTCCCCCGGTCTGTACGGGACAAAGCGTTTCCCTGGAGCCCGGGACACGTGGAACGGAAATGGCCCGGTTTGCCGCAATATAGACAGCGCCGCTCCCTCATCCGGCGGTCTCTCTCAGCCTGGGAGATGCGTCCAATCTGCATGGGTTCTGGTGGAGCCAGCGAGGATAAAGGTGGGGACTCGGAGCTGGGACTGATAGGGGCTAGAGGTCTACGGTTGAGTTCTCTCTCAGACGCTGTTCAATGCGTAAGGCCAACTTGATCAGGGACTCGAGATTGTCCGGTGGTTCCCGAGTGGCCAGTTCATCTTGGATAGTGTCGGAAAGGCCTTTCAGAAAGCACACCGTGAGCGCCTCGTTGTTCCAGCCACTCGCTGCTGCCACCGTGCGGAACTGGATGGCATAGTCCGTCACGCTGCGCCGACCTTGGTGGAGAGTCAGGAGCTGTTTGGCTGAGTCAGGACCACTGCTTGAGCCTTGAAACACGCGTTTGAATTCCTCAGCAAAGGCAGAGTAGCTGGCACAGCAGGAACTATGGGCATCCCACACAGCAGTAGCCCAGGCCAGGGCTTTTTCCGACAGCAGGGTGATGATATATGCGATCTTAGACCGGTCGGTGGGGAACGATGAGGGTTGCAGCTCAAAGGAGAGAGAACATTGGGTGAGAAACCCTTTACAAGCACTTGGATCACCTGAGAACCGTTGGGGAGGTGGAAGACGAGGTTCAGCCAGAGGGTTAACTGCCATGGGTACGTGAATCTGAGGTACTGGGACGGGAACTGTTGCCGGGGTAAGTCGATCAGATATCTGCTTTATGGAAGTCAGCATCTCAGACAGAAGATGAGAATGTCTAGCCATTAAGGCCTCTTGCTGAACCAGGGCGGCTTCGTGGCGTTGGACAGTCTCCTGGTGGTGGGACAGCATGGCAACAAGGTCCTGGGAACTGGCTGCCTCTGGGTTCATATTTGGCTCTGTGTTTCTGTCAGGACCCGGTTACAAACCCGGGTCTCCAGAGTGAGAAACAGTCACTTAACCAACTGAGCCACGAATAGTTGGCAGAACCCAGAAGATGAGGCAGACACAGCAGTACTTGAGACGGTGTATTTAATGAAGTAAAAAGTGAAGTTCTTCAGGAAAACATGTAACTCCACAACCTCAAAAGGAATTCCACAAGAACAAAGGTAATCCTCCAAGACAAAAAGGTAAATCCACAAGGTGGTAGGTATAGCACAAAAGCCTAAAAAAATACTCAAAAACAAACAAACAAGAACAAAAAACAGAATTCCACAAGAGAGTCCACCGGGATCAACAAGGGTTTCACAGAGTACTAGGGCTGGGTGCTAACATACAAACACAGAGCAAAGGACTGAGGAAAACAAAGGGTTTAAATACAATCAGGGGAAACGAGGCACAGGTGCAAATAATAATGGGGATCAAGGGAAAACAAAAGGTCAAAAGGCACAAGGGGGGCATCTAGTGACCAAAAACCGGAACAACACTGGCCAAATCCTGACAGAATCCCCCCCTAGGAACGGCTCCTGACGTTCCTACCAGCTCTCTCAGGGTGGAGGGCCCTGAACTGACGAATGAGGTCAGGGTCCAGTATGTCTTTGGCAGGAACCCAGGAGCGCTCCTCGGGACCGTAGCCTTCCCAGTCCACCAGATACTGCCAGGACCGCTGCACCCGGCGGGAATCCAGTATCCGATGGACGGTATAAGCCGGCTGGCCTCCAATGACATGAGGCGGAGGGGGAGGTCTGTCTGCCGGGACAAGGGGAGAAAAAACAACAGGTTTTAATAAGGAAATGTGAAATGTGGGATTAATCTTAAGGGATCTGGGTAAGTGTAGGCGATAAGAAACTGGGTTAACTCTCCTGGCAACCTTAAAGGGACCGATGTATTTTTGGGACAGCTTGCGAGACTCCACCCATAGTGGTAAGTCTCTTGTGGAGAGCCAGACTCTCTGGCCGGGGCGCAGGGTAGGCCCGGGACGGCGACGTCTGTTGGCTTGTTGTTGGTACCTCTGTGAGGAACGCATAAGATTAAGACGGGTCTTCCTCCACATAAGCCGACAGCGTCTGACGAACTTCAAGGCTGAAGGCACTCTGACTTCTGCCTCCTGGTCCGGGAACAATGGAGGGGCATAGCCAAACTGACACTCGTGCGGGGACATACCAGTGGAGGAGGAGCGCACGGTGTTGTGCGCGTATTCGGCCCAAACAATGAAGGACGACCATGTGGATGGGTTGTTACGAGTCATACATCGGAGGGTGGTTTCCAGCTCTTGATTCATCCTCTCAGTTTGGCCGTTGGACACCGGATGGTACCCTGAAGATAGACTGGCAGAAGCCCCCATGAGTTGGCAGAAGGCCTTCCAAAACCTAGAGGCAAATTGGGGACCTCTGTCAGAAACCATATCTTGAGGAATGCCGAAGACTCGGAACACATGATTAATTACCAACTCAGCCGTTTCCTTGGCAGAAGGTAACTTAGTCATAGGGACGAACCCGTCCGCCTTTGAAAACCTGTCGATTATGACAAGGATAGTAGTATTGCCATGGGATGGAGGAAGTCCAGTAATAAAGTCCAACGAGATATGGGACCAGGGTCTGTGGGGAACAGGTAAAGGGTGAAGGAGTCCTTGAGGGCGGAGGTGAGAAGATTTGCCCTGGCAGCACACGGGGCAGGCATTGACGAAAGTGGCAACGTCTTCTCTTATGGTAGGCCACCAGAACTTACGCTGGATGAACTCCAAGGTGCGACCTACACCCGGGTGACAGGTGAGGCGAGAGGAGTGCCCCCACAGAAGGACCTGAGTCCTCACTGCCTTGGGGACAAACAACCGATTGGCAGGACCTCCTTTCGGGTCCGGTTCGATAGCTTGAGCTCGTCTCACGGTATCCTCAACTTGCCACGAGATCGGAGCCACGATCTTAGCAGCAGGAAGGACAGGCATGTCCGTGTCATCTCGAATGGCAGGAGCGTAGACTCGGGACAGGGCATCCGGTTTGAGATTCTTCGACCCGGGCCGATAGGTGAGGATAAACTGGAATCGATTGAAGAAAAGAGACCATCTAGCTTGTCTAGAGTTCAACCACTTCGCCTGCTGGATATACTCCAGATTTTTGTGGTCCGTAAGCACTTGAAACGGGTGAGAAGCCCCCTCGAGCCAGTGTTTCCATTCCTTCAATGCCATCTTAACCGCTAGGAGTTCACGATCCCCCACATCGTAGTTCCTCTCAGCCGGGTAAGCCGGTGTGAGAAGAAAGCGCACGGATGAAGCTTCTTGTCTTCACCCCTCTGAGACAGGACAGCTCCAACACCAACCTCTGAGGCGTCTACCTCCACCACAAACGGTTCATCCGTAGTCGGTAGTATCAGGATGGGAGCAGAGAGGACGCGCTGCTTGAGTCCTTGGAAGGCCGTCTCAGCTTCTCTTCCCCACAAAAACCTTGCATAGCCACCCTTGGTTAAAGCTGAGAGAGGGGCTGCCACCAAGCTGAAGTTCTTGATGAACTTGCGGTAAAAGTTTGTGAAGCCCAGGAAACGCTGAACTTCCTTAACGGATTTGGGGGTGGGCCAATCCGCTACCGCCCCTACCTTGCTGGGGTCCATTTGGACTCGACCGGGTTCCACTACAAATCCCAGGAATTGTACTCAGGATGAATGGAATTCACATTTTTCCGGCTTAACGTACAGATGGCTGTCTAGGAGGCGTTTGAGTACCTGTCTGACATGCTTTGTGTGTTCTTGAAGAGAGCTCGAAAAGATGAGGATGTCATCCAAGTAAACGAACACAAATATGTTAAGCATATCCCTAAGCACATTGTTTATGAGTGCTTGGAACACCGCTGGGGCGTTGGTCAGGCCGAAGGGCATCACCAAGTATTCATAGTGACCAGTAGGTGTGTTGAAAGCGGTCTTCCACTCGTCACCAGGTCTGATCCGCACAAGATGGTATGCGTTCCGCAGGTCAAGCTTAGTGAAAACAACTGCTTCCTGGAGCAGCTCGAAGGCTGTGGCCATAAGGGGTAGCGGGTAACGGTTACGGACGGTTATGGCATTGAGTCCCCGGTAGTCGATGCAAGGACGTAATCCACAGTCTTTCTTGGCCACAAAGAAAAACCCTGCTCCCGCCGGGGAGGTGGATGGACGCATGAGGCCAGCTTCCAGAGAGTCCTTAATGTAGGTATCCATAGCAGCTCGTTCGGGTGGAGATAGGGAAAAGATCCGACCCCTGGGGGGGGGCAAGTCCCCGGAAACAGTTCGATGGGGCAATCATAAGGTCTATGGGGTGGTAGCATGGTGGCCCTCTGTTTGCTAAATACCAGTTTGAGGTCATGGTAACACTCGGGAACTCGGGTCAGGTCGATGGATTCTAAAGACTCGGGAGTAGAACTCGGGGGAATTCGGGAAAATACAAGTAGCTTGGCACGTAGGACCCCACTGCTTGATAGTGCCCACAGACCAGTCGATGTGAGGGTTATGGCTGTGAAGCCAGGGGTATCCAAGGACGAGAGGGAACTCGGAACAGGAGATCAAATGAAAGTTCATCAATTCCTGGTGTTGTGAAACTGAAAGTCGCAAGGAGGTAGTGACATGAGTGACAAGTCCAGATCCCAAAGGGCTTCCATCCAATGTAGTAACCCTCATGGGGTCACTTAGAGGTTCAGAGGGAACGCCATTCTCCTTCGCCCAGACACCATCCATGAAGTTACCTGCGGCTCCAGAGTCTACCAAGGCTTGAAGGTGAAGCTTGTGGTTGTCCCAGGAAAGGGTGACTGGAATGAGCAGACGGGAGTTGGACGGATGGGAGGAGGTTATGTTTCCCGTTACAGTTCCCCCGGTCTGTACGGGACAAAGCGTTTCCCTGGAGCCCGGGACACGTGGAACGGAAATGGCCCGGTTTGCCGCAATATAGACAGCGCCGCTCCCTCATCCGGCGGTCTCTCTCAGCCTGGGAGATGCGTCCAATCTGCATGGGTTCTGGTGGAGCCAGCGAGGATAAAGGTGGGGACTCGGAGCTGGGACTGATAGGGGCTAGAGGTCTACGGTTGAGTTCTCTCTCAGACGCTGTTCAATGCGTAAGGCCAACTTGATCAGGGACTCGAGATTGTCCGGTGGTTCCCGAGTGGCCAGTTCATCTTGGATAGTGTCGGAAAGGCCTTTCAGAAAGCACACCGTGAGCGCCTCGTTGTTCCAGCCACTCGCTGCTGCCACCGTGCGGAACTGGATGGCATAGTCCGTCACGCTGCGCCGACCTTGGTGGAGAGTCAGGAGCTGTTTGGCTGAGTCAGGACCACTGCTTGAGCCTTGAAACACGCGTTTGAATTCCTCAGCAAAGGCAGAGTAGCTGGCACAGCAGGAACTATGGGCATCCCACACAGCAGTAGCCCAGGCCAGGGCTTTTTCCGACAGCAGGGTGATGATATATGCGATCTTAGACCGGTCGGTGGGGAACGATGAGGGTTGCAGCTCAAAGGAGAGAGAACATTGGGTGAGAAACCCTTTACAAGCACTTGGATCACCTGAGAACCGTTGGGGAGGTGGAAGACGAGGTTCAGCCAGAGGGTTAACTGCCATGGGTACGTGAATCTGAGGTACTGGGACGGGAACTGTTGCCGGGGTAAGTCGATCAGATATCTGCTTTATGGAAGTCAGCATCTCAGACAGAAGATGAGAATGTCTAGCCATTAAGGCCTCTTGCTGAACCAGGGCGGCTTCGTGGCGTTGGACAGTCTCCTGGTGGTGGGACAGCATGGCAACAAGGTCCTGGGAACTGGCTGCCTCTGGGTTCATATTTGGCTCTGTGTTTCTGTCAGGACCCGGTTACAAACCCGGGTCTCCAGAGTGAGAAACAGTCACTTAACCAACTGAGCCACGAATAGTTGGCAGAACCCAGAAGATGAGGCAGACACAGCAGTACTTGAGACGGTGTATTTAATGAAGTAAAAAGTGAAGTTCTTCAGGAAAACATGTAACTCCACAACCTCAAAAGGAATTCCACAAGAACAAAGGTAATCCTCCAAGACAAAAAGGTAAATCCACAAGGTGGTAGGTATAGCACAAAAAGCCTAAAAAAATACTCAAAAACAAACAAACAAGAACAAAAAACAGAATTCCACAAGAGAGTCCACCGGGATCAACAAGGGTTTCACAGAGTACTAGGGCTGGGTGCTAACATACAAACACAGAGCAAAGGACTGAGGAAAACAAAGGGTTTAAATACAATCAGGGGAAACGAGGCACAGGTGCAAATAATAATGGGGATCAAGGGAAAACAAAAGGTCAAAAGGCACAAGGGGGGCATCTAGTGACCAAAAAACCGGAACAACACTGGCCAAATCCTGACAGAATCTCCCCCCTAGGAACGGCTCCTGACGTTCCTACCAGCTCTCTCAGGGTGGAGGGCCCTGAACTGACGAATGAGGTCAGGGTCCAGTATGTCTTTGGCAGGAACCCAGGAGCGCTCCTCGGGACCGTAGCCTTCCCAGTCCACCAGATACTGCCAGGACCGCTGCACCCGGCGGGAATCCAGTATCCGATGGACGGTATAAGCCGGCTGGCCTCCAATGACATGAGGCGGAGGGGGAGGTCTGTCTGCCGGGACAAGGGGAGAAAAAACAACAGGTTTTAATAAGGAAATGTGAAATGTGGGATTAATCTTAAGGGATCTGGGTAAGTGTAGGCGATAAGAAACTGGGTTAACTCTCCTGGCAACCTTAAAGGGACCGATGTATTTTTGGGACAGCTTGCGAGACTCCACCCATAGTGGTAAGTCTCTTGTGGAGAGCCAGACTCTCTGGCCGGGCGCAGGGTAGGCCCGGGACGGCGACGTCTGTTGGCTTGTTGTTGGTACCTCTGTGAGGAACGCATAAGATTAAGACGGGTCTTCCTCCACATAAGCCGACAGCGTCTGACGAACTTCAAGGCTGAAGGCACTCTGACTTCTGCCTCCTGGTCCGGGAACAATGGAGGGGCATAGCCAAACTGACACTCGTGCGGGGACATACCAGTGGAGGAGGAGCGCACGGTGTTGTGCGCGTATTCGGCCCAAACAATGAAGGACGACCATGTGGATGGGTTGTTACGAGTCATACATCGGAGGGTGGTTTCCAGCTCTTGATTCATCCTCTCAGTTTGGCCGTTGGACACCGGATGGTACCCTGAAGATAGACTGGCAGAAGCCCCCATGAGTTGGCAGAAGGCCTTCCAAAACCTAGAGGCAAATTGGGGACCTCTGTCAGAAACCATATCTTGAGGAATGCCGAAGACTCGGAACACATGATTAATTACCAACTCAGCCGTTTCCTTGGCAGAAGGTAACTTAGTCATAGGGACGAACCCGTCCGCCTTTGAAAACCTGTCAATTATGACAAGGATAGTAGTATTGCCATGGGATGGAGGAAGGCCAGTAATAAAGTCCAACGAGATATGGGACCAGGGTCTGTGGGGAACAGGTAAAGGGTGAAGGAGTCCTTGAGGGCGGAGGTGAGAAGATTTGCCCTGGCAGCACACGGGGCAGGCATTGACGAAAGTGGCAACGTCTTCTCTTATGGTAGGCCACCAGAACTTACGCTGGATGAACTCCAAGGTGCGACCTACACCCGGGTGACAGGTGAGGCGAGAGGAGTGCCCCCACAGAAGGACCTGAGTCCTCACTGCCTTGGGGACAAACAACCGATTGGCAGGACCTCCTTTCGGGTCCGGTTCGATAGCTTGAGCTCGTCTCACGGTATCCTCAACTTGCCACGAGATCGGAGCCACGATCTTAGCAGCAGGAAGGACAGGCATGTCCGTGTCATCTCGAATGGCAGGAGCGTAGACTCGGGACAGGGCATCCGGTTTGAGATTCTTCGACCCGGGCCGATAGGTGAGGATAAACTGGAATCGATTGAAGAAAAGAGACCATCTAGCTTGTCTAGAGTTCAACCACTTCGCCTGCTGGATATACTCCAGATTTTGTGGTCCGTAAGCACTTGAAACGGGTGAGAAGCCCCCTCGAGCCAGTGTTTCCATTCCTTCAATGCCATCTTAACCGCTAGGAGTTCACGATCCCCCACATCGTAGTTCCTCTCAGCCGGGTAAGCCGGTGTGAGAAGAAAGCGCACGGATGAAGCTTCTTGTCTTCACCCCTCTGAGACAGGACAGCTCCAACACCAACCTCTGAGGCGTCTACCTCCACCACAAACGGTTCATCCGTAGTCGGTAGTATCAGGATGGGAGCAGAGAGGACGCGCTGCTTGAGTCCTTGGAAGGCCGTCTCAGCTTCTCTTCCCCACAAAAACCTTGCATAGCCACCCTTGGTTAAAGCTGAGAGAGGGGCTGCCACCAAGCTGAAGTTCTTGATGAACTTGCGGTAAAAGTTTGTGAAGCCCAGGAAACGCTGAACTTCCTTAACGGATTTGGGGGTGGGCCAATCCGCTACCGCCCCTACCTTGCTGGGGTCCATTTGGACTCGACCGGGTTCCACTACAAATCCCAGGAATTGTACTCAGGATGAATGGAATTCACATTTTTCCGGCTTAACGTACAGATGGCTGTCTAGGAGGCGTTTGAGTACCTGTCTGACATGCTTTGTGTGTTCTTGAAGAGAGCTCGAAAAGATGAGGATGTCATCCAAGTAAACGAACACAAATATGTTAAGCATATCCCTAAGCACATTGTTTATGAGTGCTTGGAACACCGCTGGGGCGTTGGTCAGGCCGAAGGGCATCACCAAGTATTCATAGTGACCAGTAGGTGTGTTGAAAGCGGTCTTCCACTCGTCACCAGGTCTGATCCGCACAAGATGGTATGCGTTCCGCAGGTCAAGCTTAGTGAAAACAACTGCTTCCTGGAGCAGCTCGAAGGCTGTGGCCATAAGGGGTAGCGGGTAACGGTTACGGACGGTTATGGCATTGAGTCCCCGGTAGTCGATGCAAGGACGTAATCCACAGTCTTTCTTGGCCACAAAGAAAAACCCTGCTCCCGCTCGGGTGGATGGACGCATGAGGCCAGCTTCCAGAGAGTCCTTAATGTAGGTATCCATAGCAGCTCGTTCGGGTGGAGATAGGGAAAAGATCCGACCCCTGGGGGGGCAAGTCCCCGGAAACAGTTCGATGGGGCAATCATAAGGTCTATGGGGTGGTAGCATGGTGGCCCTCTGTTTGCTAAATACCAGTTTGAGGTCATGGTAACACTCGGGAACTCGGGTCAGGTCGATGGATTCTAAAGACTCGGGAGTAGAACTCGGGGAATTCGGGAAAATACAAGTAGCTTGGCACGTAGGACCCCACTGCTTGATAGTGCCCACAGACCAGTCGATGTGAGGGTTATGGCTGTGAAGCCAGGGGTATCCAAGGACGAGAGGGAACTCGGAACAGGAGATCAAATGAAAGTTCATCAATTCCTGGTGTTGTGAAACTGAAAGTCGCAAGGAGGTAGTGACATGAGTGACAAGTCCAGATCCCAAAGGGCTTCCATCCAATGTAGTAACCCTCATGGGGTCACTTAGAGGTTCAGAGGGAACGCCATTCTCCTTCGCCCAGACACCATCCATGAAGTTACCTGCGGCTCCAGAGTCTACCAAGGCTTGAAGGTGAAGCTTGTGGTTGTCCCAGGAAAGGGTGACTGGAATGAGCAGACGGGAGTTGGACGGATGGGAGGAGGTTATGTTTCCCGTTACAGTTCCCCCGGTCTGTACGGGACAAAGCGTTTCCCTGGAGCCCGGGACACGTGGAACGGAAATGGCCCGGTTTGCCGCAATATAGACAGCGCCGCTCCCTCATCCGGCGGTCTCTCTCAGCCTGGGAGATGTGCGTCCAATCTGCATGGGTTCTGGTGGAGCCAGCGAGGATAAAGGTGGGGACTCGGAGCTGGGACTGATAGGGGCTAGAGGTCTACGGTTGAGTTCTCTCTCCAGACGCTGTTCAATGCGTAAGGCCAACTTGATCAGGGACTCGAGATTGTCCGGTGGTTCCCGAGTGGCCAGTTCATCTTGGATAGTGTCGGAAAGGCCTTTCAGAAAGCACACCGTGAGCGCCTCGTTGTTCCAGCCACTCGCTGCTGCCACCGTGCGGAACTGGATGGCATAGTCCGTCACGCTGCGCCGACCTTGGTGGAGAGTCAGGAGCTGTTTGGCTGAGTCAGGACCACTGCTTGAGCCTTGAAACACTCGTTTGAATTCCTCAGCAAAGGCAGAGTAGCTGGCACAGCAGGCTATGGGCATCCCACACAGCAGTAGCCCAGGCCAGGGCTTTTCCGACAGCAGGGTGATGATATATGCGATTTTAGACCGGTCGGTGGGGAACGATGAGGTTGCAGCTCAAGGAGAGAGAACATTGGGTGAGAAACCCTTTACAAGCACTTGGATCACCTGAGAACCGTTGGGGAGGTGGAAGACGAGGTTCAGCCAGAGGGTTAACTGCCATGGGTACGTGAATCTGAGGTACTGGGACGGGAACTGTTGCCGGGGTAAGTCGATCAGATATCTGCTTTATGGAAGTCAGCATCTCAGACAGAAGATGAGAATGTCTAGCCATTAAGGCCTCTTGCTGAACCAGGGCGGCTTCGTGGCGTTGGACAGTCTCCTGGTGGTGGGACAGCATGGCAACAAGGTCCTGGGAACTGGCTGCCTCTGGGTTCATTTTTGGCTCTGTGTTTCTGTCAGGACCCGGTTACAAACCCGGGTCTCCAGAGTGAGAAACAGTCACTTAACCAACTGAGCCACGAATAGTTGGCAGAACCCAGAAGATGAGGCAGACACAGCAGTACTTGAGACGGTGTATTTAATGAAGTAAAAAGTGAAGTTCTTCAGGAAAACATGTAACTCCACAACCTCAAAAGGAATTCCACAAGAACAAAGGTAATCCTCCAAGACAAAAAGGTAAATCCACAAGGTGGTAGGTATAGCACAAAAAGCCTCAAAAATACTCAAAAACAAACAAACAAGAACAAAAAACAGAATTCCACAAGAGAGTCCACCGGGATCAACAATAGTTTCACAGAGTACTAGGCTGGGTGCTAACATACAAACACAGAGCAAAGGACTGAGG
>NW_025750855.1:2500-17436 GCF_021184085.1 Oncorhynchus gorbuscha | reverse complement strand
TATTAAAGGCATACATCAGTCTGCTAATACAGGACTATTAAAGGCTACATCAGTCTGCTAATACAGGACTATTAAAGGCTACATCAGTCTGCTAATACAGGACTATTAAAGGCTACATCAGTCTGCTAATACAGGACTATTAAAGGCTACATCAGTCTGCTAATACAGGACTATTAAAGGCTACATCAGTCTGCTAATACAGGACTATTAAAGGCTACATCAGTCTGCTAATACAGGACTATTAAAGGCTACATCAGTCTGCTAATACAGGACTATTAAAGGCTACATCAGTCTGCTAATACAGGACTATTAAAGGCTACATCAGTCTGCTAATACAGGACTATTAAAGGCTACATCAGTCTGCTAATACAGGACTATTAAAGGCTACATCAGTCTGCTAATACAGGACTATTAAAGGCTACATCAGTCTGCTAATACAGGACTATTAAAGGCTACATCAGTCTGCTAATACAGGACTATTAAAGGCTACATCAGTCTGCTAATACAGGACTATTAAAGGCTACATCAGTCTGCTAATACAGGACTATTAAAGGCTACATCAGTCTGTTAATACAGGACTATTAAAGGCTACATCAGTCTGCTAATACAGGACTATTAAAGGCTACATCAGTCTGCTAATACAGGACTATTAAAGGCTACATCAGTCTGTTAATACAGGACTATTAAAGGCTACATCAGTCTGTTAATACAGGACTATTAAAGGCTACATCAGTCTGCTAATACAGGACTATTAAAGGCTACATCAGTCTGCTAATACAGGACTATTAAAGGCTACATCAGTCTGTTAATACAGGACTATTAAAGGCTACATCAGTCTGTTAATACAGGACTATAAAAGGCTACATCAGTCTGCTAATACAGGACTATTAAAAGCTACATCAGTCTGCTAATACAGGACTATTGAAGGCTACATCAGTCTGCTAATAGGACCAAAGGCTACATCAGTCTGCTAATACAGGACTATTAAAGGCTACATCAGTCTGCTAATACAGGACTATTAAAAATACATCAGTCTGCTAATACAGGACTATTAAAGGCTACATCAGTCTGCTAATACAGGACTATTAAAGGCTACATCAGTCTGTTAATACAGGACTATTAAGGCTACATCAGTCTGCTAATACAGGACTATTAAAGGCTACATCAGTCTGCTAATACAGGACTATAAAAGGCTACATCAGTCTGCTAATACAGGACTATTAAAGGCTACATCCAGTCTGCTAATACAGGACTATTAAAAAGGCTACATCAGTCTGTTAATACAGGACTATTAAAGGCTACATCAGTCTGTTAATACAGGACTATTAAAAGCTACATCAGTCTGCTAATACAGGACTATTAAAGGCTACATCAGTCTGTTGGCAGGACTATTAAAGCTACATCAGTCTGCTAATACAGGACTATAAAGCTACATCAGTCTGCTAATACAGGACTATTAAAGGCTACATCAGTCTGCTAATACAGGACTATTAAAGGCTACATCAGTCTGTTAATACAGGACTATTACAGGACTATTAAATACAGGACTATTAAAGGCTACATCAGTCTGCTAATACAGGACTATTAAAGGCTACATCAGTCTGTTAATACAGGACTATTAAAGGCTACATCAGTCTGCTAATACAGGACTATTAAAGGCTACATCAGTCTGCTAATGGGACTATTAAAGGCTACATCAGTCTGTTAATACAGGACTATTAAAGGCTACATCAGTCTGTTATACAGGACTATTAAAGGCTACATCAGTCTGCTAATACAGGACTATTAAAGGCTACATCAGTCTGTTAATACAGGACTATTAAAGGCTACATCAGTCTGCTAATACAGGACTATTAAAGGCTATCAGTCTGCTAATACAGGACTATAAAAGGCTACATCAGTCTGCTAATACAGGACTATTAAAGGCTACATCAGTCTGCTAATACAGGACTATTAAAGGCTACATCAGTCTGTTAATACAGGACTATTAAAGGCTACATCAGTCTGTTAATACAGGACTATAAAAGGCTACATCAGTCTGCTAATACAGGACTATTAAAGGCTACATCAGTCTGCTAATACAGGACTATTAAAGGCTACATCAGTCTGCTAATACAGGACTATTAAAGGCTACATCAGTCTGCTAATACAGGACTATTAAAGGCTACATCAGTCTGCTAATACAGGACTATTAAAGGCTACATCAGTCTGTTAATACAGGACTATTAAAGGCTACATCAGTCTGATTCACACTGATTTCACAGTGACACAATATTTAGGGTGTTTTAATGATCAATCGTTTTACTGTAAATTCAGGGTTTGCTAGGTCTTGTCGAGCTGTGCTTGTGTTTG
The DNA here is from genome assembly GCF_021184085.1 of Oncorhynchus gorbuscha. Classification (NCBI taxonomy): domain Eukaryota; kingdom Metazoa; phylum Chordata; class Actinopteri; order Salmoniformes; family Salmonidae; genus Oncorhynchus; species Oncorhynchus gorbuscha. The sequence continues at coordinate 15,084 of NW_025750855.1, read as the reverse complement.
CTAGCTCATTTGCTCTATGTGCGTCCCAAATGACTCCCTACTCCCCATTATAGTGCACAAGATAGGGTGCCATTTTTGGACACAACCTCTGACACCCAAAGACGATACATAGTATATAATGAGATTAAGGGAATTTTAGGTTATAAAGTTGATTTTAGGAGGGGGATGTAGATGTTGTAGTAACTCTGTGGTAATTTCACCTGTTACTGTGACGCAGCACCAGGAAGGTCAGTGAAGTGGATGAGACTAGGCTCTTGGTCCTCCCTGACTCTCTGGGTTTCTCATGCAATCCTCCTATTGTCGTTGACTGAAGGTGTGTGTGTGTGTGTGTGTGTGTGTGTGTGTGTGTGTGTGTGTGTGTGTGTGTGTGTGTGTGTGTGTGTGTGTGTGTGTGTGTGTGTGTGTGTGTGTGTGTGTGTGTGTGTGTGTGTGTGTGTGTGTGTGTGTGTGTGTGTTGACTGTACTGTAATGTCCATTGTTGTTACAGCCAGCAACATAGTGGTGTATAAGTCCTACAGCATCAGATACTGCGCAGTCAGATCCCTCAGTAGTGATGTGAATGTACTCTATACAGGGTGTCAGCTAGGGCCACACCAGCTCCTGGGGTGGTAATATCTGCACCACTGGATGTGATCTGTTACCACTTGGTTTTCCTCAAACTGCCTGATGGGATTATTCTATATCCTATGAAGGAGAAATCCATTTAGTTGTGAGTTTGTGATAATTGCAGATACGCCTGGCAGGGGATGTATAATACCCTCCCCAGCTAACCTATATTTTAGTGTGTGGGTGGGTGCATTGCTAGACACCATGTTTCTCCTGGGAACTCATACACATGCACACACTCACACACACACCTCTGGGACTTGTCTCTGAGATGTGATGCTCTCTATTCCCCGGGTTAGTCCAGTATGTGTGCACTGGGCAGGTTTAAACGAGGTCTGAGTGGTGTAGGGATTCTACTACAGACTAGGAGAATGATAGTACAAGCTGAATAAAACACTGTGGAAAAAGTAGCATTGTGGAAGAATCCGTGTATTTCCTACACTGCTAAAATTGTCACTTTACTAGCTTATTGTTTTCTGCCATGGGTCTGAAAAATATAGATGAATAATATGGTTTACATTGATGTTGTTTAGCGACATGATGTAAAATGTACTTGAGCACATTGCATTATTACACACAAACCAGTAACAAGCTATTCACAGTTCACACAGCTCTGTGTGAAAGGTTTCCTGAACAAACGCTCATATTACACTTCTTCTTTCGTGTCCCAAAGCACCCTTTTAATGGTAATCGTATGGCCTGTCTCCTGAGAGCCGGAGTGACAGTTGACTTCACAGCACAACACCCTTTTAACGGTAATCGTATGGCCTGTCTCCTGAGAGTCGGAGTGACAGTTGACTTCACAGCACAACACCCTTTTAACGGTCATCCCTGACATGGCCTGTCTCCTGAGAGCCGGAGTAACAGTTGACTCCACAACACAACACCCTTTTAATGGTCATCCCTGACATGGCCTGTCTCCTGAGAGCCAGAGTAACAGTTGACTTCACAGCACAACACAACACCCTTTTAACGGTCATCGTATGGCCTGTCTCCTGAGAGCCGGAGTGACAGTTGACTTCACAGCACAACACCCTTTTAACGGTCATCCCTGACATGGCCTGTCTCCTGAGAGCCGGAGTGACAGTTGACTTCACAGCACAACACAACACCCTTTTAACGGTCATCGTATGGCCTGTCTCCTGAGAGCTGGAGTGACAGTTTACTTCACAACACCCTTTTAATGGTCATCCCTGACATGGCCTGTCTCCTGAGAGCCGGAGTGACAGTTGACTTCACAACACCCTTTTAACGGTAATCGTATGGCCTGTCTCCTGAGAGCCGGAGTAACAGTTGACTTCACAACACCCTTTTAACGGTCATCCCTGACATGGCCTGTCTCCTGAGAGCCGGAGTGACAGTTGACTTCAGTAATCACTTCACAACACCCTTTTAATGGTCATCCCTGACATGGCCTGTCTCCTGACAGCCGGGTGACAGTTGACTTGACAACACAGCACCCTTTTAACGGTAATCCCTGACATGGCCTGTCTCTCTGAGAGCCGGAGTGACAGTTGACTTCACAACACCCTTTTAATGATCATCCCTGGACATGGCCTGTCTCCTGAGAGACCGGAGTGACAGTTGACTTCACAGCACAACACCCTTTAATGGTAATCCCTATGGCCTGTCTCCTGAGAGCCGGAGTGACAGTTGACTTCACAACACCCTTTTAATGGTCATCCCTGACATGGCCTGTCTTCTGAGAGCCGGAGTGACAGTTGACTTCACAACACCCTTTTAATGGTCATCCCTGACATGGCCTGTTCCTGAGAGAGCCGAGTGGTTGACTTCCAGCACACTGCACCCTGTCTCCTGAGAGAGCCGGAGTGACAGTTGACTTCACAACACCCTTTTAATGGTCATCCCTGACATGGCCTGTCTCCTGAGAGCCGGAGTGACAGTTGACAGTCATCCCTGACTTGTCTCCTGAGCAGCAGTTGACTTCACAACACCCTTTTAATGGTCATCCCTGACATGGCCTGTCTCCTGAGCCGGAGTAACAGTTGACTTCACAGCACAACACAGCACCCCCTTTAACGGTCATCGTATGGCCTGTCTCCTGAGAGCCGGAGGTTGGCTGCACAGATGGAGGTTGTGTGGAAACCTTATTAAAATGTTATTCAGGCAGTTCCAGGGCAGTGCACCGCAGCATACTAATGTCTATGAGGCCTTTTATCTCTATAGGGCATCTCAACATGCTAGGCAAGGTCAGGGAGAACTAACCCACAGACTTAACCTTAGTGAGGAGGGCTAGGGCAATGAAGGCAATGGGCTGAGCCTCTCTCACACAGTCTCCATCTCTGTCTCTTTATCTCTGTCTCTATCTCCCTGTCTATATCTCTCTGTCTCTTTATCTCTGTCTCTATCTCTGTCTCTTTATATCTGTCTCTATCTCTGTCTCTTCATCTCTGTCTCTTAATCTGACAATCATTCTGTCTCTTTATCTGTCTCTGAGACAGGCCATCTCTTCATCTCTGTCTCTTACAGTATCTTTATCTGACAATATATCTGTCTCTATAGCTATCTGTCTCTGTCTTTATCTCTGTCTCTATCTCTGTCTTTATCTCTGTCTCTATAGCTCTGTCTTTATCTCTGTCTCTATAGCTCTGTCTTTATCTCTGTCTCTAGCTCTGTCTTTATCTCTGTCTCTATAGCTTGTCTTTATCTCTGTCTCAATCTGTCTTCTATCTGTCTCTATAGCTCTGTCTTTATATCTCTGTCTTTTTATCTATCTCTGTCTTTATCTCTGTCTCTATAGCTCTGTCTTTATCTCTGTCTCTATAGCTCTGTCTTTATCTCTGTCTCTATAGCTCTGTCTTTATCTCTGTCTCTATATCTCTGTCTTTATCTCTGTCTCTATAGCTCTGTCTTTATCTCTGTCTCTATAGCTCTGTCTTTATATCTCTGTCTTTATCTCTGTCTCTATCTTTGTCTTTATCTCTGTCTCTATAGCTCTGTCTTTATCTCTTCTATCTCTGTCTCTATAGCTCTGTCTTTATCTCTGTCTCTATAGCTCTGTCTTTATCTCTGTCTCTATAGCTCTGTCTTTATCTCTGTCTCTATATTTCTGTCTTTATCTGACTGTATCTATCTCTGTCTTTATCTCTGTCTGTATCTTTATCTCGATATCTTTGTCTTTATCTCTGTCTCTATAGCTCTGTCTTTATCTCTGTCTCTATATCTCTGTCTTTATCTGTTCTATCTCTCTGTCTTTATCTCTGTCTCTATAGCTCTGTCTTTATCTCTGTCTCTATATCTGTCTCTATAGCTCTGTTGCCTCTATCTCTCTGTATCTTTATCTGTCTCTATAGATCTCTCTGTCTTTATCTCTGTCTCTATAGCTCTGTCTTTATCTCTGCTCTATAGCTCTGTTCTTATCTCTGTCTCTATCTCTCTATCTCTGTCTCTATAGCTCTGTCTCTATCTCTGTCTCTGTCTCTGTCTCTATAGCTCTGTCTTTATCTCTGTCTCTATATCTGGCTCTATAGCTCTGTCTCTATCTCTGTCTCTATAGCTCTGTCTTTATCTCTGTCTCTATAGCTCTGTCTTTATCTCTGTCTCTATAGCTCTGTCTTTATCTCTCTGTCTCTATAGCTCTGTCTTTATCTCTGTCTCTATCTCTGTCTTCATCTCTGTCTCTATAGCTCTGTCTTTATCTCTGTCTCTATATCTCTGTCTTTATCTGTCTCTATAGCTCTGTCTTTATCTCTGTCTCTATCTCTGTCTTTATCTCTGTCTCTCTCTGTCTTTATCTCTGTCTCTATATCTGCTCTGTCTTTATCTCTGTCTCTATAGCTCTGTCTTTATCTCTGTCTCTATCTCTGTCTTTATCTCTGTCTCTCTAGCTCTGTCTTTATCTCTGTCTCTATAGCTCTGTCTTTATCTCTGTCTCTATATCTCTGTCTTTATCTGTCTCTATAGCTCTGTCTTATCTCTCTGACTCTGTCTTTATCTCTCTGTATCTTTATCTGTGATCTCTCTGTCTTTATCTCTGTCTCTATCTCTGGCTCTATAGCTCTGTCTCTATCTCTGGCTCTATAGCTCTGTCTCTCTCTGTCTATCTCTGTCTCTATCTCTGTCTTATCTCTGTCTCTATATCTGGCTCTATAGCTCTGTCTCTATCTATGTCTCTGTCTGTCTTTATCTCTGTCTCTATAGCTCTATCTCTGTCTCTATAGCTCTGTCTTTATCTCTGTCTCTATCTCTGTCTTTATCTCTGTCTCTATAGCTCTGTCTTTATCTCCTGTCTCTATAGCTCTGTCTTTATCTCTGTCTCTATCTCTGTCTTTATCTCTGTCTCTATAGCTCTGTCTTTATCTCTGTCTCTATAGCTCTGTCTTTATCTCTGTCTCTATATCTCTGTCTTTATCTCTGTCTCTATATCTCTGTCTATTATCTCTGTATATCTATAGCTCTGTCTTTATCTCTGTCTCCTATAGCTCTGTCTTTATCTCTGTCTCCTATAGCTCTGTCTTTATCTCTGTCTCTATAGCTCTGTCTCTTATCTGGCTCTATAGCTCTGTCTTTATCTCTGTCTCTATAGCTCCGTCTCTATATCTGGCTCTATAGCTCTGTCTTCATCTCTGTCTCTATCTCTCTGTATCTTTATCTCTCTGACTCTCTCTCTTTATCTCTGCTCTCTCTGTCTTTATCTCTGTCTCTATATCTCTGTCTCTATCTCTGTCTCTATCTCAATAGCTCTGTCTCTATCTATGTCTCTGTCTCTATAGCTCTGTCTCTTATCTCTGTCTCTATATCTGTCTTTATTCCCTGTTCTATATCTCTGTCTTTATCTCTGTCTCTATAGCTCTGTCTTTATCTCTGTCTCTATAGCCTGTCTCTATATCTGGCTCTATAGTCTTTATCTGACGATCTCTATCTCTGTATCTTTATCTGACGATCTCTCTGTCTTTATCTCTGTCTCTATCTCTGGCTCTATAGCTCTGTCTTTATCTCTGTCTCTATAGCTCTGTCTTTATCTCTGTCTCTATCTCTGTCTTTATCTCTGTCTCTATAGCTCTGTTCTTATTCTGTTCTGTCTCTATAGCTCTGTCTTTATCTCTGTCTCTATAGCTCTGTCTTTATCTCTGTCTCTATAATCTCTGTATCTATCTCTGTCTTTATCTCTGTCTCTATCTCTGTCTCTATCTTTGTCTTTATCTCTGTCTCTATAGCTCTGTCTTTATCTCTGTCTCTATATCTGTCTTTATCTCTGTCTCTATAGCTCTGTCTTTATCTGTCTCTATAGCTCTGTCTTTATCTCTGTCTCTATAGCTCTGTCTTTATCTCTGTCTCTATCTCTGTCTTTAGCTCTCTGTCTCTATATGTCTCTGTCTCTATAGCTCTCTGTCTCTATCTCTGTCTCTATATCTCTGTCTCTATAGCTCTGTCTCTATATCTCTGTCTCTATATCTCTGTCTTTATCTTATCTCTGTCTCTATAGCTCTGTCTTTATCTCTGTCTCTATAGCTCTGTCTATCTCTGTCTCTATAGCTCTGTCTTTATCTCTGTCTCTATATCTCTGTCTTTATCTCTGTCTCTATATCTCTGTCTCTATCTGTCTCTATCTCTGTCTCTATATCTGTCTCTATAGCTCTCTGTCTCTATCTCTGTCTCTTATCTCTGTCTCTATATCTCTGTCTCTATCTGGCTCTTATAGTCTCTATCTCTGTCTCTATAGCTCTGTCTCTATATCTCTGTCTCTATATCTGGCTCTATAGCTCTGTCTTATCTATGTCTCTGTCTCTATAGCTCTGTCTCTATATCTCTGTCTTTATCTCTGTCTCTATATCTCTGTCTTTATCTCTGTCTCTATATCTCTGTCTCTCTGTCTCTATATCTCTGTCTTTATCTCTGTCTCTCTATCTCTGTCTCTATATCTCTGTCTCTATCTATGTCTATCTCTGTCTCTATATCTCTGCTCTGTCTCTATATCTCTGTCTCTATATCTGTCTCTATATCTCTATTCTATCTCTGTCTCTATAGCTCTGTCTTTATCTGGCTCTAGCTCTCTTTATCTCTGTCTCTATCTCTGACGATCTCTATATCTCTGTCTCTATAGCTCTGTCTCTATCTATGTCTCTGTCTCTATAGCTCTGTCTCTATCTATGTCTCTGTCTCTAAGCTCTGTCTTTTATCTCTGTCTCTATATCTCTGTCTCTATATCTCTGTCTCTTTATCTGGCTCTATAGCTCTGTCTCTATCTCTGTCTCTATAGCTCTGTCTCTATATCTGGCTCTATAGCTGTCTTTATCTCTGTCTATATCTCTGTCTATATCTCTGTCTCTATCTCTGTCTCTATAGCTCTGTCTCTATCTCTGTCTCTTATATCTCTTTAGCTATCTCTGTCTCTATAGTTGTCTTTATCTCTGTCTCTATAGCTCTGTTCTTTATCTCTGTCTCTATATCTCTGTCTTTAGTCTCTATAGCTCTGTCCATTCTCTGTCTCTATCTATGTCTCTGTCTCTATATCTCTGTCTCTATCTATGTCTCTGTCTCTATCTCTGTCTCTATATCTCTGCTCTCTATATCTCTGTCTCTATATCTGTCTCTATAGCTCTGTCTCTATATAGCTCCTCTCTATATCTCTGTCTCTATATCTGTCTCTATAGCTCTGTCTTTATCTCTGTCTCTATATCTCTGTAGCTCTATATCTCTGTCCTCTGTCTCTATATCTCTGTCTTTATCTCTGTCCTCTCTCCTCTCTACTCTGTCTCTATAGCTCTGTCTCTATAGCCTGTCTCCCTGTCTCTATATCTCTGTCTCTATAGCTCTGTCTCTCTCTGTCTCTATATCTCTGTCTCTATATCTCTGTCTCTATATTCTGTCTCTTAGCTCTGTCTCTATAGCTCTGTCTCTATATCTCTGTCTTTATCTCTATATCTTTCTCTATCTGTCCCCTGTCTCTATATCTGTCTCTTTATCTCTGTCTCTATACCTCTGTCTCTATCTCTGTCTCTATAGCCTCTCTATCCCTCTGTCTCCTCTGTAGTCTCTATACTCATCCACTATACTCTGTCTCTATAGCTCTGTCTCTATCTCTGTCTCTTTCTCTGTCTCTATCTCTGTCTCCTTGTAGCTCTGTCTCTCTCTGTCTCTCCTGTTCTATCTCTGTCTCTATCTCTGTCTCTATAGCTCTGTCTCTATAGCTGTGTCTCTCTGTCTATATCTTGTCTCTATGGCTCTGTCTCTATCTCTGTCTCTCTATCACATTCAGCCTCTCTCTCCATTCTCTTTACCCTCTCCTTTAGCCTCTCTCCTCTCTACTTTAGCCTCTCTCCTCTCTGTCTCTCTCTCCTGTCTCTATAGCCTCTCTCCTCTTAGCCTCTCTCCTGTCTATCTCCTCTGTCTCTTCCTTCTCCCTCTTTGTGTCTCTCCTATAGCCTCTCTCGTCTCTCCTTCTGCCTCTCTCCTTTATATTTGTCTCTATTTAGCTCTCTCCTTTCCTTTAGCCTCTCTCCTCTCTCCTCTACCACTATACAGCCTCTCTCTCCATCTCTCCTTTGCCTCTCCTCCTCTCCTTTAGCCTCTCTCCTTTCGACTCCTCTCTCCTCTCGACTTTAGCCTCTCTCTCCTCTCTACTTTAGCCTTCTACCACTTGTGTACTTTTTGCCTCTCTCCCTCTCTCCTTAGCCTCCTCTCCTCTCTCCTCTAGCCTCTCTTACTCTACTTCAGCCTCTCTCCATTCTACTTTAGCCTCTCTTCTGTCTCCTTTAGCCTCTCTCTCCTTCTCTCCTCTAGCCTCTCCCTCTCTCCTTAGCGTCTCTCCTCTCTACTTAACCTCTCTCCTCTCTCCTTAGCCTCTCTCTTTAGCCTTCTCTCCTCTCACCACTATACCTTTGCCTCTCTCCTCTCTCCTTTAGCCTCTTCTCCTCCTTCGCCTCTCCCTCTCTTCTTTAGCCTCTCCTCTCTCCCTTAGCCTTCTCTCTCCTCAGCCTCTCTCCTCTCTCCTCTGGCCACAATAGCCTCTCTCCTCTCTCCTTTAGCCTCTCTCGTCTCTCCCTTTAGCTCTCTCCTTTAGCCTCTCTCCTCTCTCCTTTAGCCTCTCTCCTTTAGCCTCTCTCTCTCTCCTCTACACTTTAGCCTCTCTCCTCTCTCCTTTAGCCTCCCTCCACTCTCTACTTTAGCCTCTCTCCTCTCTCCTCTCTACTTTAGCCTCTCTCCTCTCTCCTTTAGCTCTCTCCTCTCTCCTTTAGACTCTCCTCTCCTCTAGCCTCTCTCTTACTCTCTCCTCACACTTTAGCCTCTCTCCATTCAAATTTAGCCTCTCTTCTGTCTCCGTTAGACTCCCTCTCTCTCTTCTCTACTTTAGCCTCTTTTTCCTCTCCTAATTTAGCCTATCCCTTTCTCCTTTAGGCTCTCTACACTCTACTTTAGCCTCTCTCCTCTCTCCTCTACACTTTAGCCTCTCTCCTCTCTCCTTTAGCCTCTCTCCTCTCTCCTTCAGCCTCTCTCCTTTAGCCTCTGTCCTTTAGCCTCTCTCTCTCTCCTTTAGCCTCTCTCCTTTAGCCTCTCTCCTCTCTCCTTTAGCCTCTCTCCTTTAGCCTCTCTCCTTTATCCTCTCTCCTCTCTCCCTTAGCCTCTCTCCTCTCTCCTTTAGCCTCTCTCCTCTCTCCTTTAGCCTCTCTCCTTTAGCCTCTCTCCTCTACACTTTAGCCTCTCGCCTCTCTCCTTTAGCCTCTCTCCTCTCTCCTTTAGCCTCTCTCCTTTAGCCTCTCTCCTCTCTCCTCTACACTTTAGCCTCTCTCCTTTAGCCTCTCTCCTTTAGCCTCTCTCCTCTACACTTTAGCCTCTCTCCTCTCTCCTTTAGCCTCTCTCCTTTAGCCTCTCTCCTCTCTCCTCTACACTTTAGCCTCTCTCCTCTCTCCTTTAGCCTCTCTCCTCTCTCCTTTAGCCTCTCTCCTTTAGCCTCTCTCCTCTCTCCTTTAGCCTCTCTCTCCTTTAGCCTCTCTACTTTAGCCTCTCTCCTCTCTCCTTTAGCCTCTCTCCTCTCTCCTTTAGCCTCTCTCCTTTAGCCTCTCTCCTCTCTCCTCTACACTTTAGCCTCTCTCCTCTCTCCTTTAGCCTCCCTCCTCTCTACTTTAGCCTCTCTCCTCTCTCCTTTAGCCTCTCTCCTGTCTTCTTTAGCCTCTCTCTTCTCTACTTTAGCCTCTTTTCCTCTCTACTTTAGCCTCTGTCCTCTCTACTTTAGCCTCTGTCCTCTCTACTTTAGCCTCTCTCCTCTCTACTTTAGCCTCTCTCCCCTCTACTTTAGCCTCTCTCCCCTCTACTTTAGCCTCTCTCCTCTCTACTTTAGACTCTCTCCTCTCTACTTTAGACTCTCTCCTCTCTACTTTAGACTCTCTCCTCTCTACTTTAGACTCTCTCCTCTCTACTTTAGACTCTCTCCTCTCTACTTTAGCCTCTCTCCTCTCTACTTTAGCCTCTCTCCTCTACTTTAGCCTCTCTCCTCCCTCCTTTAGCCTCTCTCCTTTAGCCTCTCTCCTCTCTCCTTTAGCCTCTCTCCTCTCTCCTTTAGCCTCCCTCCTCTCTACTTTAGCCTCTCTCCTCTCTCCTTTAGCCTCTCTCCTGTCTTCTTTAGCCTCTCTCTTCTCTACTTTCAGCCTCTTTTCCTCTCTACTTTAGCCTCTGTCCTCTCTACTTTAGCCTCTGTCCTCTCTACTTTAGCCTCTCTCCTCTCTACTTTAGCCTCTCTCCCCTCTACTTTAGCCTCTCTCCCCTCTACTTTAGCCTCTCTCCTCTCTACTTTAGACTCTCTCCTCTCTACTTTAGACTCTCTCCTCTCTACTTTAGACTCTCTCCTCTACACTTTAGCCTCTCGCCTCTCTCCTTTAGCCTCTCTCCTCTCTCCTTTAGCCTCTCTCCTTTAGCCTCTCTCCTCTCTCCTCTACACTTTAGCCTCTCTCCTTTAGCCTCTCTCCTTTAGCCTCTCTCCTCTACACTTTAGCCTCTCTCCTCTCTCCTTTAGCCTCTCTCCTTTAGCCTCTCTCCTCTCTCCTCTACACTTTAGCCTCTCTCCTCTCTCCTTTAGCCTCTCTCCTCTCTCCTTTAGCCTCTCTCCTTTAGCCTCTCTCCTCTCTCCTTTAGCCTCTCTCCTTTAGCCTCTCTCCTTTAGCCTCTCTCCTCTCTCCTTTAGCCTCTCTCCTCTCTCCTTTAGCCTCTTTCCTTTAGCCTCTCTCCTCTCTCCTCTACACTTTAGCCTCTCTCCTCTCTCCTTTAGCCTCCCTCCTCTCTACTTTAGCCTCTCTCCTCTCTCCTTTAGCCTCTCTCCTGTCTTCTTTAGCCTCTCTCTTCTCTACTTTAGCCTCTTTTCCTCTCTACTTTAGCCTCTGTCCTCTCTACTTTAGCCTCTGTCCTCTCTACTTTAGCCTCTCTCCTCTCTACTTTAGCCTCTCTCCCCTCTACTTTAGCCTCTCTCCCCTCTACTTTAGCCTCTCTCCTCTCTACTTTAGACTCTCTCCTCTCTACTTTAGACTCTCTCCTCTCTACTTTAGACTCTCTCCTCTCTACTTTAGACTCTCTCCTCTCTACGTTAGACTCTCTCCTCTCTACTTTAGCCTCTCTCCTCTCTACTTTAGCCTCTCTCCTCTACTTTAGCCTCTCTCCTCCCTCCTTTAGCCTCTCTCCTTTAGCCTCTCTCCTCTCTCCTTTAGCCTCTCTCCTCTCTCCTTTAGCCTCCCTCCTCTCTACTTTAGCCTCTCTCCTCTCTCCTTTAGCCTCTCTCCTGTCTTCTTTAGCCTCTCTCTTCTCTACTTTAGCCTCTTTTCCTCTCTACTTTAGCCTCTGTCCTCTCTACTTTAGCCTCTGTCCTCTCTACTTTAGCCTCTCTCCTCTCTACTTTAGCCTCTCTCCCCTCTACTTTAGCCTCTCTCCCCTCTACTTTAGCCTCTCTCCTCTCTACTTTAGACTCTCTCCTCTCTACTTTAGACTCTCTCCTCTCTACTTTAGACTCTCTCCTCTCTACTTTAGACTCTCTCCTCTCTACTTTAGACTCTCTCCTCTCTACTTTAGCCTCTCTCCTCTCTACTTTAGCCTCTCTCCTTTAGCCTCTCTCCTCTCTCCTTTAGCCTCTCTCTCCTCTCTCATCTCTCATCTCATTCTCACTTCTCACTCCCCTCTGTCTCTCCCTCTATCATCTCTCTCTCTCTCATTCTCTCTGCATTGAATCATATGCACAACAGCTCTTTCTCGTTTATTCTCTAATTCCCTCCACCGCTCTCTGTCTAACATATTCTGTCTCTCTCCCTCTCCCCGTATTCAGTCGACCACCCACTCCCTCTGCTGTGTGAGATAGACCACCTTGTCTGGTCGGCTGCCGTCTCCCCCAGAAACCACGGTTAGAGAGAGGAGGGCAAAACCACACAAAAAAAACACTCATATATATTGCATATGTATAATATATATTTCACAAACAGAGACAGGTGATTTTCCTGAAGCCCATACAAGGACCCAGAGTTTTCCTGTAGTCGTGCAGTCGGGTAGGAGTTCTGGCTCTGTCATAAGATTAAGTGTAATACTGGATTCCAAATAAATACGCCACATTTGTAAAAATCTGCTGGAAATCTGGGTTTGAATGAACACCTGTGCACATTATAAATGTGGCCTCTGTAGGGCTACAAAACAACCTCTGGGGATTTTCTAGGTCGTGAAAAATTAATATGGAAAAACACAACAACACTTCCCTGATTCTCTGATCTGATTTCTGCCTTCCCCTCTACCTCTCTGTCTGCCTTCCCCTCACCTCTCTGTCTGCCTCTCCCATCTACCTCGCTGTCTGCCTTCCCCTCTATCTCTCTGCCTGCCACTCCCCTCTACCTCTCTGTCTGCCTCTCCCCTCTACACTCTGTCTGCCTTCCCCTCTACCTCTCTGTCTGCCTTCCTCTACCTCTCTGTCTGCCTCTCCCATCTACTCTCGCTTGTCTGTCTTTCCTCTATCTCTGCTCTGCCACTCCCCTCACTTTCTCTGTCTGCCTCTC
>NW_025750854.1:0-17442 GCF_021184085.1 Oncorhynchus gorbuscha | reverse complement strand
AGTCTAACCCTGTCTCAGAGAGGGAGAGTCTAACCCTGTCAGAGAGAGGGAGAGTCTAACCCTGTCAGAGAGAGGGAGAGTCTAACCCTGTCTCAGAGAGGGAGAGTCTAACCCTGTCAGAGAGAGGGAGAGTCTAACCCTGTCTCAGAGAGGGAGAGTCTAACCCTGTCTCAGAGAGGGAGAGTCTAACCCTGTCTCAGAGAGGGAGAGTCTAACCCTGTCTCAGAGAGGGAGAGTCTAACCCTGTCTAGAGAGAGGGAGAGTCTAACCCTGTCTGAGAGAGGGAGAGTCTAACCCTGTCTGAGAGAGGGAGAGTCTAACCCTGTCTGAGAGAGGGAGAGTCTAACCCTGTCTGAGAGAGGGAGAGTCTAACCCTGTCTGAGAGAGGGAGAGTCTAACCCTGTCTGAGAGAGGGAGAGTCTAACCCTGTCTGAGAGAGGGAGAGTCTAACCCTGTCTCAGAGAGGGAGAGTCTAACCCTGTCTCAGAGAGGGAGAGTCTAACCCTGTCTCAGAGAGGGAGAGTCTAACCCTGTCTCAGAGAGGGAGAGTCTAACCCTGTCTGAGAGAGGGAGAGTCTAACCCTGTCTGAGAGAGGGAGAGTCTAACCCTGTCTGAGAGAGGGAGAGTCTAACCCTGTCTGAGAGAGGGAGAGTCTAACCCTGTCTCAGAGAGGGAGAGTCTAACCCTGTCTCAGAGAGGGAGAGTCTAACCCTGTCTCAGAGAGGGAGAGTCTAACCCTGTCTCAGAGAGGGAGAGTCTAACCCTGTCTCAGAGAGGGAGTCTAACCCTGTCTCAGAGGGAGAGAGTCTAACCCTGTCTCAGAGAGGAGAGTCTAACCCTGTTCCAGAGAGGGAGAGTCTAACCTCGTCTCAGAGAGGGAGAGAGCTCCAACCCAATCCAGAGAGGAGAGCTCCAACCCTGTCTCAGAGAGGGAAAGTTCAACCCCGTCTCAGAGGAGGGAGAGCTCAACCCTGTCAGAGAGAGGAGAGCCTCACCCTGTCTCACCCTGTCAGAGAGGAGTCTCACCCTGTCAGAGAGAGGGAGTATTCCTCACCCTGTCTCCACCCTGTCAGAGAGAGGAGAGCCCACCTGTCAGAGGGAGAGCCTCACCCTGTGTGTTCCCCCTCAGAGCGAGGCTTCATCAGTATGCTGGGTGACTCCCGGCCTAGCCAGTCTGCTGTCAGAGAAGGGGAGAGCCTAAGCCTCAGGGTAGAGTTTGAGTCTTACCCCAGACCAGGCACTCTGTCCTGGGCTTACAAACGGCAAAGACCCTCCACAACACCACGGAGCACGTCATCACTGCCCAACGACACCCGATACAGGTACTCTCCACAGACAGATACACGCTCCTAGTCACATGGGACATCAGTGTGACGGGTCACAGTGTAGTATCTCATTCAATCATTTTATTTTAATAACTATAGTGCAGACAGAGTAGTGGCAGGGTGGCCTAGTGGTTAGACTGTAGAGCGGCAGGGTAGCCTAGTGATTAGAGTGTAGAGGCGGCAGGGTAGCCTAGTGGTTAGAGTGTAGAGGCGGCAGGGTAGCCTAGTGGTTAGAGTGTAGAGGCGGCAGGGTAGCCTAGTGGTTAGAGTGTAGAGGCGGCAGGGTAGCTGGTGGTTAGAGGTAGAGGCGGCAGGGTAGCCTAGTGGTTAGAGTGTAGAGGCGGCAGGGTAGCCTAGTGGTTAGAGTGTAGAGGCGGCAGGGTAGCCTAGTGGTTAGGAGTGTAGAGGCGACAGGGTAGCCTAGTGGTTAGAGTGTAGAGGAGGTAGGGTGGCCTAGTGGTTAGAGTGTAGAGGAGGTAGGGGTAGCCTAGTGGTTAGAGTGTAGAGGCGGCAGGGTAGTCTAGTGGTTAGAGTGTAGAGCGGCAGGGTAGTCTAGTGGTTAGAGTGTAGAGCGGCAGGGTAGTCTAGTGGTTAGAGTGTAGAGGCGGCAGGGTAGTCTAGTGGTTAGAGTGTAGAGGCGGCAGGGTAGTCTAGTGGTTAGAGTGTAGAGCGGCAGGGTAGTCTAGTGGTTAGAGTGTAGAGGCGGCAGGGTAGCCTAGTGGTTAGAGTGTAGAGGCGGCAGGGTAGCCTAGTGGTTAGAGTGTAGAGCGGCAGCGTAGCCTAGTGGTTAGAGCGTTGGACTAGTAAACGGAAGGTTGCAAGTTCAAACCCCCGAGCTGACAAGGTACAAATCTGTCGTTCTGCACCTGAACAGGCAGTTAACACACTATTCCTAGGCCTTCGTGAAAATAAGAATTTGTTCTTAACTGACTTGCCTAGTTAAATAAAGGTAAAATAAAATAAAATAAAAACATACAAAATGATTTTAAAATAATAATAATTTCACTTTAAAAATATGATGAACAACATTTTGGGGTATACTAACAGAACGATACGTTAATTAGATTAAATCCACTAATTCAGTGTTACATTAAACAGTATTTAAATACAGCAAATGTACAATGAATAGGAAGATAAATATCTCTTAAAGAGCCACTCCACTTTTCAAACTCATTCATTATCTCATTATCACCAACCAGCCTCATGCTCATTATCTCATTATCTCCAGCCAGCCTCATGCTCATTATCTCATTATCACCAAC
This sequence comes from Oncorhynchus gorbuscha, assembly GCF_021184085.1. NCBI lineage: Eukaryota > Metazoa > Chordata > Actinopteri > Salmoniformes > Salmonidae > Oncorhynchus > Oncorhynchus gorbuscha. The sequence continues at coordinate 14,854 of NW_025750854.1, read as the reverse complement.
CAGCCTCATGCTCATTATCTCATTATCTCCAGCCAGCCTCATGCTCATTATCTCATTATCACCAACCAGCCTCATGCTCATTATCTCATTATCGCCAACCAGCCTCATGCTCATTATCTCATTATAAAAATCCGCCTCATGCTCATTATCTCATTATCACCAACCAGCCTCATGCTCATTATCTCATTATCACCAACCAGCCTCATGCTCATTATCTCATTATCGCCAACCAGCCTCATGCTCATTATCTCATTATCTCCAGCTAACCTCATGCTCATTATCTCATTATCACCAACCAGCCTCATGCTCATTATCTCCAGCTAACCTCATGCTCATTATCTCATTATCACCAACCAGCCTCATGCTCATTATCTCCAGCTAACCTCATGCTCATTATCTCATTATCGCCAACCAGCCTCATGCTCATTATCTCCAGCTAACCTCATGCTCATTATCTCATTATCACCAACCAGCCTCATGTTCATTATCACCAACCAGCCTCATGCTCATTATCTCATTATCACCAACCAGCCTCATGCTCATTATCTCATTATCACCAGCTAACCTCATGCTCATTATCTCATTATTGCCAACCAGCCTCATGCTCATTATCTCCAGCTAACCTCATGCTCATTATCTCATTATCACCAACCAGCCTCATGTTCATTATCACCAACCAGCCTCATGCTCATTTTCTCATTATCACCAACCAGCCTCATGTTCATTATCTCATTATCACCAACCAGCCTCATGCTCATTATCTCATTATCGCCAACCAGCCTCATGTTCCGTTTTGGTTACAGGGTTAATTATCTCTTAAAGAGCCACTCCACTTTTCAAACTCATATTCATTATCTCATTATATCCAGTCGATCCCTGTTTTACAGGGTTAATTCCGCATGGTTACAGGGTTAATTCCGCGTGGTTACAGGGTTAATTCCGCGTGGTTACAGGGTTAATTCCGCATGGTTACAGGGTTAATTCCGCATGGTTACAGGGTTAATTCCGCGTGGTTACAGGGTTAATTCCGCGTGGTTACAGGGTTAATTCCGCGTGGTTACAGGGTTAATTCCGCGTGGTTACAGGGTTAATTCCTCGTGGTTACAGGGTTAATTCCGCGTGGTTACAGGGTTAATTCCGCATGGTTACAGGGTTAATTCCGCGTGGTTACAGGGTTAATTCCGCGTGGTTACAGGGTTAATTCCGCGTGGTTACAGGGTTAATTCCGCGTGGTTACAGGGTTAATTCCGCGTGGTTACAGGGTTAATTCCGCGTGGTTACAGGGTTAATTCCACTGGGTTAATTCCACGTGGTTACAGGGTTAATTCCACGTGGTTACAGGGTTAATTCCGCGTGGTTACAGGGTTAATTCCGCGTGGTTACAGGGTTAATTCCGCGTGGTTACAGGGTTAATTCCGCGTGGTTACAGGGTTAATTCCACAGGGTTAATTCCACGTGGTTACAGGGTTAATTCCGTGGTTACAGGGTTAATTCCGCGTGGTTACAGGGTTAATTCCGCGTGGTTACAGGGTTAATTCCGCGTGGTTACAGGGTTAATTCCGCGTGGTTACAGGGTTAATTCCGCGTGGTTACAGGGTTAATTCCACGTGGTTACAGGGTTAATTCCACGTGGTTACAGGGTTAATTCCGCGTGGTTACAGGGTTAAAACAAAAGGGTTGGTTTAGGTATTCATTCTGAGTGGTTAAGGTCAGGGCTATGGTTTGGGGGAAGGTATTCATTCTGAGTGGTTAAGGTCAGGGCTATGGTTTGGGGAAGGTATTCATTCTGAGTGGTTAAGGTCAGGGCTATGGTTTGGGGAAGGTATTCATTCTGAGTGGTTAAGGTCAGGGCTATGGTTTGGGGAAGGTATTCATTCTGAGTGGTTAAGGTCAGGGCTATGGTTTAAAACAAAAATAAGCTTCCATCAAGTATTCTCCCGGCTTGTTGGATCGTTGTGAACTGCCGTGGTCCAGGGGTCTTAAGCAGCAAGCTTGGTCTGACCACGCTTCGTCTCCGAGCGTCTTGAGTTTGTGCCAGTGCTTATGGTAAGTGGAGAGGAAGGCATATAGCGACGTCCCAGGGACCTTTCCAAACGTCTGACATCCATCCAATGCTGTTTATAGTGACCAGTCTGTTCCAGTATAATACCAGTATCTACATACTGTATGCTGTTTCTATTGACCAGTCTGTTCCAGTATCTACATACTGTATGCTGTTTATATTGACCAGTCTGTGAAAATGGCAGATTTCTATGTTTTATAGAAAAAAAAGATAAAAGTTCTACCCTGCAACATCATCAAAAGTTAAAAACAGAGATGTTCAAAACACTAAGAGATTCACAGTGACCAGCTTTTCATTTCTGAATGATCACGTCTGGTTTCTCTTGCAAGGGTGAAATGAGTGGAACCACTAGGGGCTGAACCACTAGGGGCTGAACCACTAGGGGCTGAACCACTAGGTGTTTGAGGGCTGAACAACTAGGGGCTGAACCACTAGGTGTTTGAGGGCTGAACCACTAGATGTTTGAGGGCTGAACCACTAGGTGTTTGAGGGCTGAACCACTAGGTGTTTGAGGGCTGAACCACTAGGTGTTTGAGGGCTGAACCACTAGGTGTTTGAGGGCTGAACCACTAGGTGTTTGAGGGCTGAACCACTAGGGGCTGAACCACTAGGGGCTGAACCACTAGGGGCTGAACCACTAGGGGCTGAACCACTAGGTGTTTGAGGGCTGAACCACTAGGTGTTTGAGGGCTGAACCACTAGGTGTTTGAGGGCTGAACCACTAGGGGCTGAACCACTAGGGGCTGAACCACTAGGTGTTTGAGGGCTGAACCACTAGGTGTTTGAGGGCTGAACCACTAGGGGCTGAACCACTAGGGGCTGAACCACTAGGTGTTTGAGGGCTGAACCACTAGGGGCCGAACCACTAGGTGTTTGAGGGCTGAACCACTAGGTGTTTGAGGGCTGAACCACTAGGTGTTTGAGGGCTGAACCACTAGGGGCTGAACCACTAGGGGCTGAACCACTAGGGGCTGAACCACTAGGGGCTGAACCACTAGGTGTTTGAGGGCTGAACCACTAGGTGTTTGAGGGCTGAACCACTAGGTGTTTGAGGGCTGAACCACTAGGGGCTGAACCACTAGGGGCTGAACCACTAGGGGCTGAACCACTAGGTGTTTGAGGGCTGAACCACTAGGTGTTTGAGGGCTGAACCACTAGGTGTTTGAGGGCTGAACCACTAGGTGTTTGAGGGCTGAACCACTAGGTGTTTGAGGGCTGAACCACTAGGTGTTTGAGGGCTGAACCACTAGGGGCTGAACCACTAGGGGCTGAACCACTAGGGGCTGAACCACTAGGTGTTTGAGGGCTGAACCACTAGGTGTTTGAGGGCTGAACCACTAGGTGTTTGAGGGCTGAACCACTAGGTGTTTGAGGGCTGAACCACTAGGTGTTTGAGGGCTGAACCACTAGGTGTTTGAGGGCTGAACCACTAGGGGCTGAACCACTAGGGGCTGAACCACTAGGTGTTTGAGGGCTGAACCACTAGGTGTTTGAGGGCTGAACCACTAGGGGCTGAACCACTAGGGGCTGAACCACTAGGGGCTGAACCACTAGGTGTTTGAGGGCTGAACCACTAGGTGTTTGAGGGCTGAACCACTAGGTGTTTGAGGGCTGAACCACTAGGTGTTTGAGGGCTGAACCACTAGGGGCTGAACCACTAGGGGCTGAACCACTAGGGGCTGAACCACTAGGTGTTTGAGGGCTGAACCACTAGGTGTTTGAGGGCTGAACCACTAGGTGTTTGAGGGCTGAACCACTAGGTGTTTGAGGGGGCTGAACCACTAGGGGCTGAACCACTAGGGGCTGAACCACTAGGTGTTTGAGGGCTGAACCACTAGGTGTTTGAGGGCTGAACCACTAGGGGCTGAACCACTAGGGGCTGAACCACTAGGGGCTGAACCACTAGGTGTTTGAGGGCTGAACCACTAGGGGCCGAACCACTAGGTGTTTGAGGGCTGAACCACTAGGTGTTTGAGGGCTGAACCACTAGGTGTTTGAGGGCTGAACCACTAGGGGCTGAACCACTAGGTGTTTGAGGGCTGAACCACTAGGTGTTTGAGGGCTGAACCACTAGGTGTTTGAGGGCTGAACCACTAGGTGTTTGAGGGCTGAACCACTAGGTGTTTGAGGGCTGAACCACTAGGTGTTTGAGGGCTGAACAACTAGGGGCTGAACCACTAGTTGTTTGAGGGCTGAACCACTAGGGGCTGAACCACTAGGTGTTTGAGGGCCATTGTCTTCCAACAGGTGGCGTCGTTCTGAAGCGACAATGCGTTGCCAGTTGCAGACGGCTGTCGTACGTCGTAAGACAATGGCAAGAGGACTGAGGCGTAGCAAGCAACTGAAGCGAATCGTTTTCCCCTCCATAAATACATTGTAGCTAATCGTTTTCCCCCTCCATAAATACATTGTAGCTAATCGTTTTCCCCTCCATAAATACATTGTAGCTAATCCTTTTCCCCTCCATAAATACATTGTAGCTAATCGTTTTCCCCTCCATAAATACATTGTAGCTAATCGTTTTCCCCTCCATAAATACATTGTAGCTAATCATTTTCCCCTCCATAAATACATTGTAGTTTACAAGTTACATTTTGTGTTTTACAGCATGCTTACACTGTGTTTTACATAACCTTATCCTACATTTCTATATGTTATAATTAACAAATCACAACATGTTGATATTCATATTTATTTATTTGTACCTTTTTATTTAACCAGGCAAGTCAGTTACAATGACGGCCTAGGAACAGTGGGTTAACTGCCTTGTTCAGGGGCAGAATGACAGATTTGTACCTTGTCAGCTCGGGGATTTGAACTTGCAACCTTTCGATTTCTCGTCCAATGCTCTAACCACCAGGCTACCTGCCTCCTCTAACCACCAGGCTACCTGCCTCCTCTAACCACCAGGCTACCTGCCTCCTCTAACCACCAGGCTACCTGCCTCCTCTAACCACCAGGCTACCTGCCTCCTCTAACCACCAGGCTACCTGCCTCCTCTAACCACCAGGCTACCTGCCTCCTCTAACCACCAGGCTACCTGCCTCCTCTAACCACCAGGCTACCCGCCTCCTCTAACCACCAGGCTACCTGCCTCCTCTAACCACTAGGCTACCTGCCTCCTCTAACCACCAGGCTACCTGCCACCCCACTATTAAATCACATTCAGACTTTTGGTGTCACAGGACAATAGTATCGTAAATAATTAGAATAAAGGATTTTTATTTACAGGATGAAAAATATAAAAAATAAAACTGGTATTATTTTATGATACCTCACATTCTCTTCTGTACATATAACAAGGGAAGGTAACCCTGTTCCTGGACTATAACAGGGACTAATAAAATATATCTTAGCCATGTGATTGGCTAAATTCAACCCACCAGGGTTGCCTACCCTTGTAGCACAAACTACATTTCATTTGAACATCAATCAACATTGCAGTTTGTGTGCCAGGTTTAGCCAGTTAGCTAGTTAACTGAAGTCAATGGACAGATTGATTTTTTAAACTTTTTTTGTTTTTTGAAAGAAAAATTTCATGTCAAACAAAAAACATTTAGTCAAACATTGTGTATAGATGGAGGCTGATTGTCCTTCACCAATGACTTGAGAGAGGCTGAAGGTGTGTGTGTGTGTGTGTGTGTGTGTGTGTGTGTGTGTGTGTGTGTGTGTGTGTGTGTGTGTGTGTGTGTGTGTGTGTGTGTGTGTGTGTGTGTGTGTGTGTGTGTGTGTGTGTGTGTGTGTGTGTGTGTGTGTGTGTGTGTGTGTGTGTGTGTGTGTATGGTGTGTGTGTATGGTGTGTGTGTGTGTATGGTGTGTGTGTGTGTGTGTGTGTTCCTTCCCTGCTGTGTCAGCCCCCCGTCTAAACACAATGTTTTACTAATTGTTGTTTTTACGTGGAATTCATGTGAAATATTAATTGTTGACTTTAAACAAATAATCAATCTGCCCATTGACTTCAGTTGAAAACTGGCTGGATAAAATTGAAAGCTTATAGACTGAAAGTGCTTTTGCGTATTGGAACAATGCAGGGGGGTTTTCCTACCACAGAAAACTACCCTTTTAACTTTTCTTAATATACGGTGCAGATGTGTGTGTTTTGCCTGTGTGTGTGTTTTGCCTGTGTGTGTGTGTCTTGCCTGTGTGTACGGAGTGTGTCTTGCCTGTGTGTACCGTGTGTGTTTTGCCTGTGTGTGTGTGTTTTGCGTGTGTGTTTTGCCTGTGTGTACGGTGTGTGTTTTGCCTGTGTGTGTGTGTGTGTTTTGCGTGTGTGTTTTGCCTGTGTGTGTGTGTGTGTTTTGCGTGTGTGTTTTGCCTGTGTGTGTACCCTCACCAACCTAACTAGAATGACTAACAGTTGCTTCTTGGAAAATGCAGTTGTTCCCTGCATTTAAAAAGGAAGAGTTGAAGCTAGCAGTCGTTCCCTCCATTTAAAAAGGAAGAGTTGAAGCTAGCAGTCGTTCCCTCCATTTAAAAGGAAGAGTTGAAGCTAGCAGTCGTTCCCTCCATTTAAAAAGGAAGAGTTGAAGCTAGCAGTCGTTCCCTCCATTTAAAAAGGAAGAGTTGAAGCTAGCAGTCGTTCCCTCCATTTAAAAAGGAAGAGTTGAAGCTAGCAGTCGTTCCCTCCATTTAAAAAGGAAGAGTTGAAGCTAGCAGTCGTTCCCTCCATTTAAAAAGGAAGAGTTGAAGCTAGCAGTCGTTCCCTCCATTTAAAAGGAAGAGTTGAAGCTAGCAGTCGTTCCCTCCATTTAAAAAGGAAGAGTTGAAGCTAGCAGTCGTTCCCTCCATTTAAAAAGGAAGAGTTGAAGCTAGCAGTCGTTCCCTCCATTTAAAAAGGAAGAGTTGAAGCTAGCAGTCGTTCCCTCCATTTAAAAAGGAAGAGTTGAAGCTAGCAGTCGTTCCCTCCATTTAAAAAGGAAGAGTTGAAGCTAGCAGTCGTTCCCTCCATTTTAAAAAGGAAGAGTTGAAGCTAGCAGTTGTTCCCTCCATTTTTTAAAAGGAAGAGGTTGAAGCTAGCAGTCGTTCCCTCCATTTTAAAAAGGAAGAGTTGAAGCTAGCAGTTGTTCCCTCCATTTTTAAAAAGGAAGAGGTTGAAGCTAGCAGTTGTTCCCTCCATTTTTAAAAAGGAAGAGGTTGAAGCTAGCAGTCGTTCCCTCCATTTAAAAAGGAAGAGTTGAAGCTAGCAGTCGTTCCCTCCATTTAAAAAGGAAGAGTTGAAGCTAGCAGTCGTTCCCTCCATTTAAAAAGGAAGAGTTGAAGCTAGCAGTCGTTCCCTCCATTTAAAAAGGAAGAGTTGAAGCTAGCAGTTGTTCCCTCCATTTTAAAAAGTAGAATCCTTTCAGAAGAACCAGTTAACGGTTTCTCTTGCTTACATTGTATTTGACATCCAGGTATTTTTCACAAATACAGTATTTTTTTGTCCCACATTGTCTCCCGGTTACTTCTTTCACTGCAGGTGTCTCGTATACCGTAAGCTTAGCACAGTCCTCTTCCTGAGCACCTTCTTCTGGCCCCACACCTCTCTTCACCCTGTGAGAACAAAACACTGACAATTAATTATCAGAAACATTCTGGATTTCTTCATGACCTAAATGTTCAAACCTCCGTCATACTTTTCCATCGATGGTGAAATGTCTTTACCGTGTAGAGATCTCCTTCGTGTTGTTGGGAGAAAAACCAATCCAGGCTACATCCAAATTCTTTGCACGGACCACTTCAAGGAGAAAGTCCTAGTGATGAACAATAACATAAATGGTAGAATCAGACTTTTTTTCTGTTCTCAATATTTGGCCTCTTAGAATGTGATGCTCAGTCAAACACACGCAGGCAAAACACACACACACACAGGCAAAACACACACGCAAAACACACACACACACACAGGCAAAACACACACCGTACACACAGGCAAAACACACTCCGTACACACAGGCAAGACACACACACACAGGCAAAACACACACACAGGCAAAACACACACACAGGCAAAACACACACCTCTTCGTCTTTGCCGTTTATGGTCACCAGGTCCAATCCCTTCCGTTGGCAGTAAGGTCTGCTCTCATCCCAGGACGTGGTCTCAGTAGAGATGTAGTACAAACTGGAGTTGATATACCTCCATCCTTCTGTAGACAGATTAGATACAGAGTAGGAGATTAGATACAGAGTAGAGATTAGGAGATTAGATAGAGATTAGGAGATTAGATAGAGATGAGGAGATTAGATAGAGAGTAGAAGATTAGATACAGAGTAGAGAGTATGAGATTAGATAGAGATTAGAAGATTAGATAGAGAGTAGAGATTAGGAGATTAGATAGAGAGTAGAAGATTAGATACAGAGTAGAGAGTAGGAGATTAGATAGAGATTAGGAGATTAGATACAGAGTAGAGATTAGGAGATAGAGAGTAGAAGATTAGATACAGAGTAGAGAGTAGGAGATTAGATAGAGAGTAGGAGATTAGATAGAGAGTAGGAGATTAGATAGAGAGTAGGAGATTAGATAGAGAGTAGGAGATACAATAGAGATTAGGAGATTAGATAGAGATGCAGTACAAACTGGAGTTGATATACCTCCATCCTTCTGGAGACAGATTAGATAGAGAGTGGGAGATTAGATAGAGAGTAGGAGATTAGATAGAGAGTAGAGAGTAGGAGATTAGATAGAGAGTAGGAGATTAGATAGAGAGTAGGAGATTAGATAGAGAGTAGGAGATTAGATAGAGAGTAGGAGATTAGATAGAGAGTAGGAGATTAGATAGAGAGTAGGAGATTAGATAGAGAGTAGGAGATTAGGAGATTAGATACAGAGTAGAGATTAGGAGATTAGATAGAGATTAGGAGATTAGATAGAGAGTAGGAGATTAGGAGATTAGATAGAGAGTAGGAGACTAGGAGATTAGATACAGAGTAGATATTAGGAGATTAGATAGAGAGTAGGAGATTAGATAGAGAGTGGAGATTAGATACAGAGTAGAGATTAGGAGATTAGATAGAGAGTAGAGGGTAGAAGACTTGTCACAAATATAGCAAATGAAACATGACAAAATATTTTTATTTTAAATAAACAAGTGATCATGAAATACAATTACTAGACTGCAGGTAACATGTTAATATACAGTAGTTATATAGTTATACTGCAGGTAACATGTTAATATACAGTAGTTATATAGTTATACTGCAGGTAACATGTTAATATACAGTAGTTATACTGCAGGTAACATGTTAATATACAGTAGTTATACTGCAGGTAACATGTTAATATACAGTAGTTATATAGTTATACTGCAGGTAACATGTTAATATACAGTAGTTATATAGTTATACTGCAGGTAACATGTTAATATACAGTAGTTATATAGTTATACTGCAGGTAACATGTTAATATACAGTAGTTATATAGTTATACTGCAGGTAACATGTTAATATACAGTAGTTATATAGTTATACTGCAGGTAACATGTTAATATACAGTAGTTATATAGTTATACTGCAGGTAACATGTTAATATACAGTAGTTATATAGTTATACTGCAGGTAACATGTTAATATACAGTAGTTATATAGTTATACTGCAGGTAACATGTTAATATACAGTAGTTATACTGCAGGTAACATGTTAATATACAGTAGTTATACTGCAGGTAACATGTTAATATACAGTAGTTATACTGCAGGTAACATGTTAATATACAGTAGTTATATAGTTATACTGCAGGTAACATGTTAATATACAGTAGTTATATAGTTATACTGCAGGTAACATGTTAATATACAGTAGTTATATAGTTATACTGCAGGTAACATGTTAATATACAGTAGTTATATAGTTATACTGCAGGTAACATGTTAATATACAGTAGTTTAGGTGTGGTGGGGTGTTTAGGTGTGGTGGGGTGTTTAGGTGTGGTAGGGTGTTTAGGTGTGGTAGGGTGTTTAGGTGTGGTAGGGGGTTTAGGTGTGGTAGGGTGTTTAGGTGTGGTAGGGTGTTTAGGTGTGGTAGGGTGTTTAGGGGGTGTTTAGGTGTGGTAGGAGAGGTTTAGGTGTGATGGGGTGTTTAGGTGTGGTAGGATGTTTAGGTGTGGTAGGGTGTTTAGGTGTGGTAGGGTGTTTAGGTGTGGTAGGGTGTTTAGGTGTGGTAGGGTGTTTAGGTGTGGTAGGATGTTTAGGTGTGGTAGGAGAGGTTTAGGTGTGGTAGGGTGTTTAGGTGTGGTGGGGTGTTTAGGTGTGGTAGGATGTTTAGGTGTGGTAGGAGAGGTTTAGGTGTGGTAGGAGAGGTTTAGGTGTGGTAGGGTGTTTAGGTGTGGTAGGAGAGGTTTAGGTGTGGTAGGGTGTTTAGGTGTGGTAGGGTGTTTAGGTGTGCTAGGAGAGGTTTAGGTGTGATGGGGTGTTTAGGTGTGGTAGGGTGTTTAGGTGTGGTAGGGTGTTTAGGTGTGGTATGAGAGGTTTAGGTGTGGTAGGGTGTTTAGGTGTGGTAGGAGAGGTTTAGGTGTGGTAGGGTGTTTAGGTGTGGTAGGAGAGGTTTAGGTGTGGTAGGATGTTTAGGTGTGGTAGGAGGTTTAGGTGTGGTAGGAGGTTTAGGTGTGGTGGGGTGTTTAGGTGTGGTGGGGTGTTTAGGTGTGGTGGGGTGTTTAGGTGTGGTAGGGTGTTTAGGTGTGGTAGGAGAGGTTTAGGTGTGGTAGGGTGTTTAGGTGTGGTAGGAGAGTTTTAGGTGTGGTAGGGTGTTTAGGTGTGGTAGAATGTTTAGGTGTGGTAGGATGTTTAGGTGTGGTAGTGTGTTTAGGTGTGGTAGGAGAGGTTTAGGTGTGGTAGGAGAGGTTTAGGTGTGGTAGGAGGTTTAGGTGTGGTAGGAGAGGTTTAGGTGTGGTAGGGTGTTTAGGTGTGGTAGGGTGTTTAGGTGTGGTAGGAGAGGTTTAGGTGTGGTAGGAGAGATTTAGGTGTGGTAGGAGAGATTTAGGTGTGGTAGGAGAGGTTTAGGTGTGGTAGGGTGTTTAGGTGTGGTAGGGTGTTTAGGTGTGGTAGGGTGTTTAGGTGTGGTAGGAGAGGTTTAGGTGTGGTAGGAGAGGTTTAGGTGTGGTAGGGTGTTTAGGTGTGGTAGGAGAGGTTTAGGTGTGGTAGGGTGTTTAGGTGTGGTAGGAGAGGTTTAGGTGTGGTAGGAGAGGTTTAGGTGTGGTAGGAGGTTTAGGTGTGGTAGGAGAGGTTTAGGTGTGGTAGGGTGTTTAGGTGTGGTAGGGTGTTTAGGTGTGGTAGGAGAGGTTTAGGTGTGGTAGGAGAGGTTTAGGTGTGGTAGGAGAGGTTTAGGTGTGGTAGGGTGTTTAGGTGTGGTAGGGTGTTTAGGTGTGGTAGGATGTTTAGGTGTGGTAGGGTGTTTAGGTGTGGTAGGGTGTTTAGGTGTGGTAGGAGAGGTTTAGGTGTGGTAGGGTGTTTAGGTGTGGTAGGAGAGGTTTAGGTGTGGTAGGGTGTTTAGGTGTGGTAGGAGAGGTGTGGTGGGGTGTTTAGGTGTGGTAGGAGAGGTTTAGGTGTGGTAGGAGGTTTAGGTGTGGTGGGGTGTTTAGGTGTGGTAGGGTGTTTAGGTGTGGTAGGAGAGGTTTAGGTGTGGTAGGGTGTTTAGGTGTGGTAGGAGAGTTTTAGGTGTGGTAGGGTGTTTAGGTGTGGTAGAATGTTTAGGTGTGGTAGGATGTTTAGGTGTGGTAGTGTGTTTAGGTGTGGTAGTGTGTTTAGGTGTGGTAGGGTGTTTAGGTGTGGTAGGGTGTTTAGGTGTGGTAGGGTGTTTAGGTGTGGTAGGGGAGGTTTAGGTGTGGTAGGGTGTTTAGGTGTGGTAGGAGAGGTTTAGGTGTGGTGGGGTGTTTAGGTGTGGTAGGAGAGGTTTAGGTGTGGTAGGATGTTTAGGTGTGGTAGGTTTAGGTGTGGTAGGAGGTTTAGGTGTGGTGGGGTGTTTAGGTGTGGTGGGGTGTTTAGGTGTGGTAGGGTGTTTAGGTGTGGTAGGAGAGGTTTAGGTGTGGTAGGGTGTTTAGGTGTGGTAGGAGAGTTTTAGGTGTGGTAGGGTGTTTAGGTGTGGTAGAATGTTTAGGTGTGGTAGTGTGTTTAGGTGTGGTAGTGTGTTTAGGTGTGGTAGGAGAGGTTTAGGTGTGGTAGGAGAGGTTTAGGTGTGGTAGGAGGTTTAGGTGTGGTAGGAGAGGTTTAGGTGTGGTAGGGTGTTTAGGTGTGGTAGGGTGTTTAGGTGTGGTAGGAGAGATTTAGGTGTGGTAGGAGAGATTTAGGTGTGGTAGGAGAGGTTTAGGTGTGGTAGGGTGTTTAGGTGTGGTAGGGTGTTTAGGTGTGGTAGGGTGTTTAGGTGTGGTAGGGTGTTTAGGTGTGGTAGGAGAGGTTTAGGTGTGGTAGGAGAGGTTTAGGTGTGGTAGGGTGTTTAGGTGTGGTAGGAGAGGTTTAGGTGTGGTAGGAGAGCTTTAGGTGTGGTAGGAGAGCTTTAGGTGTGGTAGGAGAGCTTTAGGTGTGGTAGGAGGTTTAGGTGTGGTAGGAGAGGTTTAGGTGTGGTAGGAGAGGTTTAGGTGTGGTAGGGTGTTTAGGTGTGGTAGGGTGTTTAGGTGTGGTAGGAGAGGTTTAGGTGTGGTAGGAGGTTTAGGTGTGGTAGGAGGTGTTTAGGTGTGGTAGGGTGTTTAGGTGTGGTAGGGTGTTTAGGTGTGGTAGGGTGTTTAGGTGTGGTAGGAGAGGTTTAGGTGTGGTAGGAGAGGTTTAGGTGTGGTAGGGTGTTTAGGTGTGGTAGGAGAGGTTTAGGTGTGGTAGGTGTTTAGGTGTGGTAGGAGAGGTGTGGTGGGGTGTTTAGGTGTGTTTAGGTAGGGAGAAAAAATTTAGGTGTGGTAGGAGGTTTAGGTGTGGTAGGAGGTTTAGGTGTGGTAGGAGGTTTAGGTGTGGTGGGGTGTTTAGGTGTGGTAGGGTGTTTAGGTGTGGTAGGGTGTTTAGGTGTGGTAGGAGAGGTTTAGGTGTGGTAGGGTGTTTAGGTGTGGTAGGAGAGTTTAGGTGTGGTAGGGTGTTTAGGTGTGGTAGAATGTTTAGGTGTGGTAGTGTGTTTAGGTGTGGTAGGAGAGGTTTAGGTGTGGTAGGAGAGGGATTTAGGTGTGGTAGGAGGTTTAGGTGTGTGCAGAGAGGTTTAGGTGTGGTAGGAGAGGTTTGAAGTGTGGTAGGTAGGTGTGTTTGTTTAGGTGTGGTAGGGTGTTTAGGTGTTTAAATTAGTAGGAGGTGTTAATTTAGGTGTGGTAGGAGGAATAGTAGTTTTAGGTGTGGTAGGAAGGTTTAGGTGTTAGGAGAAGGTTGCAGTGTGGTAGGGTGTTTAAATGTGGTAGGGTGTTTAGGTGTGGTAGGAAGGTTTAGGTGTGGTAGGAGGTTTAGGTGTGGTAGGGTGTTTAGGTGTGGTAGGGTGTTTAGGTGTGGTAAGGTGTTTAGTGTGTGGTTTAAGGTGTTTAGGTGGTAGAGAAGGTTTAGGTGTGGTAGGAAAGTTTAGGTTTAAATTGTGGTAGGAAAGTTTAGGTGGTAGGAGGTTTAGGTGTTAGGTATTTAGTGTGGTAGGGTGTTTAGGTGTGGTAGGAAGGTTTAGGTGTGGTAAGTGTTTAGAGTGTGGTTTAGGAAGTGTTTCAGGGTGTGGTAGGAAGGTTTAGGTGGTAGGAGGTGAGTGTTAGAGGAGTGTGGTAGAAGAGGTTTCAGGTGTTTAGGTGGTAGTGTTTAGGTGTGGTAAGTGTTTAGGTGTAGGTATTTAGGAGTAAGAAAATTTGAAGTATGTGGAAAATAGTGGTAAGGTATTTAGGTGAAGTAAGGTATTTAGAGTGTTTAGGTAGTAAGGTAGAAGTTTTAGTAGTTAATAGTAGGAAGTGTTTAGAGTGTGGTAGTTCCAAATTGTTTAGAAGGTTAGGTATAGTAGGGTGTTTAAATGTGGTAGGAAGGTGGTAGGGTGTTTAGGTGTGGAGAGGATTTAGGTGTGGTAGGAGTGTTTAGGTGTGGTAGGAGTGTTTAGGTGTGGTAGGGTGTTTAGGTGGTAGGAGAGTGTTTAGAGTGTGGTAGGGGTGGTAGGATTTTGAGTGTGGTAAGGTATTTAGGTGTGGTAGGGTGTTTAGGTGGTAGGTTTAGGTGTGGTAGGGTGTTTAGGTGTAGTAGGTGTTTAGGTGTGGTAGGAAAGTTTAGGTGTGGTAGGAAAGTTTAGAGTGGTAGGTGTTTAGGTGTGGTGAGGTGTTTAGGTGTGGTAGGGTGTTTAGGTGTGGTAGGAGGTGTTTAGGTGTGTAGGGTGTTTAGGTGTGGTAGGAAGTGTTTAGGTGTGGTAGGGTGTTTAGGTGTTAGGTGTTTAGGTGGTAGGGTGTTTAGGTGGTAGGAGTGTTTAGGTGTGGTAGGAGAAACTTTAGTGGTGGTAGGGGATTTAGGTTAAGGTGTTTAGGAAAGTTTTAGGTGTGGTAGGTGTTTAGGTGTGGTAGAGGGATTTAGGGTGTGGTAAGGTATTTAAATTGTGGTAAGGTGTTTAGGTGTGGTAGGAGAAGGTTGCAAGTGTGGTAAGTGTTCAAGTGTGGTAGGGTGTTTAGAGTGTGGTAAGGTGTTTAGGTGTGGTAGGGTGTTTAAGAGTGGTAGGTGTTTAGGTGTGGTGAGGTGTTTAGGTGGTGGGGTGTTTAGGTGTGGTAGGGTGTTTAGGTGTGGTAGGGTGTTTAGGTGTGGTAGGGTGTTTAGGTGTGGTAGGGTGTTTAGGTGTGGTAGGGTGTTTAGGTGTGGTAGGGTGTTTAGGTGTGGTAGGGTGTTTAGGTGTGGTAGGAGGTTTAGGT
>NW_025750853.1:7500-17442 GCF_021184085.1 Oncorhynchus gorbuscha | reverse complement strand
TACAGTGGTGTCTACAGTGGTGTCTCCATTATAAAAGACAAGTGGTGTCTACAGTGGTGTCTACAGTGGTGTCTACAGTGGTGTCTCCATTATAAAAGACTAGTGGTGTCTACAGTGGTGTCTCCATTATACAAGACAAGTGGTGTCTCCATTATAAAAGACAAGTGGTGTCTACAGTGGTGTCTACAGTGGTGTCTCCATTATACAAGACAAGTGGTGTCTACAGTGGTGTCTCCATTATAAAAGACTAGTGGTGTCTCCATTACAAAAGACAAGTGGTGTTCCATTATAAAAGACAAGTGGTGTCTCCATTATAAAAGACAAGTGGTGTCTACAGTGGTGTCTCCATTATAAAAGACTAGTGGTGTCCTACAGTGGTGTCTACATAGTGGTGTCTCCATTACAAAAGACATAGTGGTGTCTCCATTATAAAAGACAAGTGGTGTCTACAGTGGTGTCTCCATTATAAAAGACTAGTGGTGTCTCCATTATAAAAGACTAGTGGTGTCTCCATTATAAAAGACTAGTGGTGTCTCCATTATAAAAGACTAGTGGTGTCTCCATTATAAAAGACTAGTGGTGTCTCCATTATAAAAGACTAGATGGTGTCTGCAGTGGTGTCTCCATTATAAAAAGACTAGTGGTGTGTCTCCATTATAAAGACTAGTGTTGTCTACAGTGGTGTCTCCATTATAAAAGACTAGTGGTGTCTCCATTATAAAGACTAGTGGTGTCTCCATTATAAAAGACTAGTGGTGTCTCCAGATAATTCTAAAACAGTGGTGTCTCCATTATAAAAGACAAGTGGTGTCTACAGTGGTGTCTCCATTATAAAAGACTAGTGGTGTTCACAGTGGTGTCTCATAATAAAAGACTAGTGGTGTCTCCCATAATAAAAGACTATGGTGTCTACAGTGGTGTCTCCATAATAAAAGACTAGTGGTGTCTGCAGTGGTGTCTCCATTATAAAAGACTAGTGGTGTCTCCATTATAAAAGACTAGTGGTGTCTACAGTGGTGTCTCCATTATAAAAGACTAGTGGTGTCTACAGTGGTGTCTCCATTATAAAATACTAGTGGTGTCTCCATTATAAAAGACTAGTGGTGTCTCCATTATAAAAGACTAGGTGTCTACAGGTGTCTCCATTATAAAGACTCAGTGGTGTCTCCATAATAGAAAAGACTAGTGGTGTTCATAATAAAAGGACTAGTGGTGTCTACAATAAAAGACTAGTGGTGTCTGCAGTGGTGTCTCCATTATAAAGACTAGTGGTGTCTCCATTATAAGAATCATAAAACACGGGACGAGATGTTAAAAACTGTCCATTGTGCCAATAGATGGAATGCACTCGCATGAGATTTGCCGTGATGTTGACAGAGTGGCATGGGAGGTTTATTTCTTAGACTGGGGTAAGATGTCAATTTTTGGGACACATCCTCAGTAGTGTGCCTTCGAATCAGTGGGTGTTTCGGTCTTTAATCACTAAACACCCTCATCAAAGGTGGCCAGCTAAAGGGTGATCAAGCCTTAGCTTGTGTCCCATGCCCAATTAAGATGTCCCACAGGACTGCGCAAGGCAGGGTGTCCTCTTCTCTGAGCCAGCCATACAGCTGACCGCATACCTCATATGCCCTCCTCAAGTTGGAGGGATCTGAATTGAGTTCTCAGGTGGGGGTGAGGGTCATGAAGTTATAGCCCAGCAAGGGTCCTTCCGTTTGATCCAGATCCACTGGCTACCTCTTTCAGCTGCTTGAGAAACTGCTCTGACGGTCTGCCGCAGAGCCTGTCCATGGATTCCAAGTTCTTTCAGCAACCTGATGATGGAAGAAGCCACGAATCCTCTGCATCCCACTTCAACTGGCCAGACTTTTTGCATTCCAGCCACGCTGAGTTGCGTCTGCTGCCAACTCTGTGTAACGCAGTTTCTTACGTTCGTAGGCCTCTTCAACAGAGTTTTCCCACGGGACTGTGAGCTCTATGATGTACACAGCCTTTCGTGAAGGGGACCAGAGTACCATGTCTGGCCTAAGGTTGGTAGAAGCAATCTCAGGTGGAAAAATGAGTTGCTGGCCAATATCGACAAGCATCTTCAGTCCCGGGCCATAGCTAGGTGTCCAGTTTCTGGCTTTGTAGGAGGATACTTGGGCCTTTTCTGTCCTCCCGGATGAATGTTGTTGTTTTGACGGGATTGCTTGTTTTTGGAGGTAATGAATTGGTTGCACTCTCTTGGTCTCAAGTGCTGCAGCCAGGCTCTTGAGGACCTGATTGTGCCTCCAGGTGTAGCGACGTGAGAGGCTGGTCTTGCAACCTGTCATTATATGCCTGAGAGTCGCTGAGCTGGGCAGAGGGGGCAGGTGAGTCCTCGCCATACCATTGATGTAGATTTTTTGGTGATGGAAGCATCATAAACAGCTCTTATGATGAAGCTGATGTTGCTTGCCTCCATTTGCCAAAGCTCACTCCAGTTGATCTTTCTCCTCTCCAGGCCTTCCACCGTCCATTGCCCTTGTTTAGCAAGAGAGACAGCCTTTGCACTTGCAGTCTCCTCTGTCTTCGCACTCCCTCGACCACCAGCTTCCTGCGTTCAGATGTTGTTGCCTTATGGAACGTTGGTTTGCTTGCTGCCAGGCCAAAGCCTCCTCTTCCATGCTGGATATTCCCCACAATGTCTTGGGTGTCTCAGGGCTGATGTTGCTTGCTGCACAGCATTGGATGATGTCCATTTCCGTCCAGTTTGTAGGGAGGTGCAGCCTTGCTAATGGTCTGGTCTTTGAGTCCTTCAATGTCATCTGAAGTCTTACTTTAGAGCACTTGTACTCCTCCGTTAGACTTGTAAGAGGTAGTTCAAGGACCCCTTTGCCATAGAGGCCGATGTTACTCAGGCATCGTGGGACACCAGCCATTTCTTCACGTATGAGGTAATGGTTGGTCTGCCCATCTTCTCACTGTTGTTATTGGGACCTCATAGACGGTGAGTGGCCACGTACCCGGGAGAAGTCAAACTGTAGGCACCAGAGCTTGAGCCTCCCAGGCAGTAGGGTCTTGTTGATGTTCTCAAGACCGCCGGCGATGTCCTGCCTTGCTGCACTTGATCTTTATCCCGGAGGTTGTTTGTACCATCTTACCCAGGCTCTTGATGGGTTGCTCAGACACCGTTGGTATCGGGTCATCTCCAATGCAGAACCTCACATCTTTAAGCTGTCCCTTGACTATGGAGATGCTTCGAGATTTGCTTTGGCGATTTTCATCCGTGCCCACTTGATGTTATCCTGCAGTTTTGCAAGTAGCCGCCTGGTGCATGCTGCAGTGGTGGTCAGTGTGAGTCATGTCATCCATGTATGCTCGGATAGGTGGGAGACGGAGCCCTTCCTTGGTTCTCTCACCACCGACCACCCATCTCGATGCCCTGATGATGACTTCCATGGCCATAGTGAAGGCCAGAGGAGAAATTGTACAGCCTGCCATTATGCCTACTTCCAAGCGCTGCCATGTTGTTGTGAAGTCAGGTGTTGTGAAACACAATTGCAGGTCTTGGAAATAGGCCTTTACCAGTGTAGTGATGGGTTCTGGTACGTGGAAAATGTTGAAGGATTCCCAGAGGAGTTCATGGGAACTGAGCCAAAGGCATTGGCCAAGTCGAGGAAGATGACATAGAGGTCTCTCTTGTCCTTCTTAGCTGTTTGGATCTGGTGCCAAATCATACTAGTATGTTCCAGGCAACCAGAGAAACCAGGAATGCCTGCTTTCTGTACAGATGTATCAATGTACTTGTTCCTTTCCAGATAAGTGGACAGCCTCTGTGCTATTATACTGAAAAGATCTTCCCTTCACGTTGAGAAGGGAGATTGGTCGAATTGACTGATGTCTGTCGATCCTTCTCTTTCAGGATTAGCACACCACCAGCCCTTCGCCATGCCTTTGGTATTATTTCCTTCTGCCACACTATCCTCATGAGCCTCAAAGAAAGCGTAGAACATCCGGGCGTTCTTGTAGAGCTTGTATGGTACTCCATTAGGCCCAGGAGCCGAGGCCGCTCTTGCTCTTCGGACAACGTTCTCTGCTTCCCTCCATTTTTGGAGGGTCGGTGTCAGATTGAATTCTGGTGGTTGAATAGGTGGGATGTCATGTGGGATGATTATCTGCTCATGCCTTTTCATGTCCTGGTGGATTTTCCAGATGTTCTTCCAGTTCAGGCTTTGTAGTTTTTAGTTCCGCACTTTTCCTTTGCGAAGAGATCTTTGACAAACTTAAAGGGGTTTTATAGAACCGTGTTCTTGAGTGTTCCTTCTTCCTACGAAGTTTCCTTAAGTTTTCCGCTCTTCGCAAGGTTGCCAGCCGACATTTAATGTCTGCTTGGAGTAGCATGAGACCTTCTCTCTCTGCATCAGAGGCCTTCTTCCACTGCTTCCTCAGCTGCCTTCTCTCTCTGACAAGTATCTCGATCTCCTGCTGTCTCCTAGATTTGGCTGGCGCGGGAGGTGTCTTGCCACTTCTCCTTTCGTTTACGCCAAAGCGCTCTTCTCCGTAGTGGTAGATAATGTCTCCCATCCTTTCAAGCTTTTTCTCTGCTTTTCCTACCTGTTGTTCCAAGATTTTTGTCAGGTCGTTGTTGATTGTTTCCCACTCTCTTTTCAACGGCTTTGGGCCACTTCACACTCGGTCTGTGCCCTTTGATCTTTTCCTCTTTTAGAGGTCTCTGTGGTTGGGTGAGTTCATCCACCGGCATTTCTGTGCTTGTGTTATCCTCCTCAGTTACAGGGGTGCTGATGCTCTGCGAACTTTGGTTTGCGTCCCGTCGCTGTGCTTCATTCGACTGATTTGACTGGCTGCTTCGTAAGAAGTACTGGTCAATGCGAGGTCCCTGTCTCTGCTTCTCTAACAAGCACCTTTTCCTCCCTTGATGGATCCTTAACCCCCTTGCCGATGTTACTCTCTCCCAACCACAGCTGCACACCTGAAGTGTGTGTCCTGCTGCTGTTATGGTTGTCTCATGTGCTGTGTTCCTACTCGTAGTCGTTTCCGTTCCTGGGTCCGTAACCGTGTGATCAGTCGTTGAGCCATCTTGCGCCCAGCTCTCGCAGGTCTCTGGGGGTATGTTCCTTTGTTGACTTTCAGTAGCACTTAGCGGGTGTCTCAACATACTGAAACAGCGTCGGAGACTGCCAACATGGGTAGCTAACCCATGACAACCCCAGTAGAGTCTATTCCACTCCGGTCAGCTGTCTCTCCAAGCTGTCACACAGACTTTCCTATGTTGTCAGCTGTCCTTCCTACAACAGTCACTGGACTGGTCCAGATAATCAGAATCATAAAACACGGGACGAGATGTTAAAAACTGTCCATTGTGCCAATAGATGGAATGCACTCGCATGAGATTTGCCGTGATGTTGACAGAGTGTCATGGGAGGTTTATTTCTTAGACTGGGGTAAGATGTCAATTTTTGGGACACATCCTCAGTAGTGTGCCTTCGAATCAGTGGGTGTTTCGGCCTTTAATCACTAAACACCCTCATCAAAGGTGGCCAGCTAAAGGGTGATCAAGCCTTAGCTTGTGTCCCATGCCCAATTAAGATGTCCCACAGGACTGTGCAAGGCAGGGGCGTCCTCTTCTGAGCTGCCAGCCATACAGCTGACCGCATACCTCATATGCCCTCCTCAAGTTGGAGGGATCTGAATTGAGTTCTCAGGTGGGGGTGAGGGGTCATGGAAGTTATAGCCCAGCAAGGGTCCTTCCGTTTGATCCAGATCCACTGGCTACCTCTTTCAGCTGCTTGAGAAACTGCTCCACGGTCTGCCGTAGAGCCTGTCCATGGATTCCAAGTTCTTTCAGCAACCTGATGATGGAAGAAGCCACGAATCCTCTGCATCCCACTTCAACTGGCCAGACTTTTGCATTCCAGCCACGCTGAGTTGCGTCTGCTGCCAACTCTGTGTAACGCAGTTTCTTACGTTCGTAGGCCTCTTCAACAGAGTTTTCCCACGGGACTGTGAGCTCTATGATGTACACAGCCTTTCGTGAAGGGGACCAGAGTACCATGTCTGGCCTAAGGTTGGTAGAAGCAATCTCAAAAGAAGACTAGTGGTAAAAAAGTGGTAATAAAAGACTAGTGGTGTCTACAGTGGTGTCTCCATAATAAAAGACAAGTGGTGTCTACAGTGGTGTCTCCATTATAAAAGACTAGTGGTGTCTACAGTGGTGTCTCCATTACATTTGGTTCCTTCTCCTCTTTTCTTTAATTTATTGGATCCAGATTTGCTACATGTTCTTACCGTGGTTTCCCAACGTGGTCGTGACTCCTTCTTCAGCATGGATTTCATTAGCCTTCCTCCGGGCCACTTCTGCCAGAACCACCTCTCCCTTATCACACGCCACATAATGGAGATCCTTTGAAGGTAAACAGGAAATAAAACCACATTTATTTATTTAATCTAAAATGAATCTAGGCTCCAATGACAATGAGAGAGGGAGGGGAGGAGAGAGGGAGGGGAGGAGAGAGGGAGTGGAGGAGAGAGGGAGGGGAAGAGAGAGGGAGTGGAGGAGAGAGGGAGGGGAGGAGAGAGGGGGTGGAGGAGAGGAGGGAGGGGAGGAGAGGGAGTTGAGGAGAGAGGGAGTGGAGGAGAGAGAGGAGGAGAGAGGGAGGGAGGAGAGAGGGAGTGGAGGAGATAGGGAGGGGAGGAGAGAGGGAGGGGAGGAGAGAGGGAGGGGAGGAGAGAGGGAGTGGAGGAGAGAGGGAGGGGAGGGGAGGGAGGGAGGAGAGTGTTTTGAAAAAAAATCATCAGTGAGGAAGAAGGGGAGAAACAGATAAAATGACGTGTTTGAAGTTTGACATCAAGAAGAGAGAGAGAGAGAGAGAGAGAGAGAGAGAGAGAGAACAGAGAGAACAGAGAGAACAGAGAGAACAGAGAGAACAGAGAAGAGAGAGAGAGAGAACAGAGAACAGAGAACATAGAGGAGAGAGAGAGAGAGAGAGAGAGAGAGAGAGAGAGAGAGAGAGAGAGAGAGAGAGAGAGAGAGAGAGAGCGGTTGGATGAAATTATGAAATATGAAATGCCCCTCTGACGGTTTCAAACCATCGCCCTCGTCGGTTTGGGTTTGAACTCGGGGGAAGGGATGTTATCTCCACGCCCGGCGTGTTTTTAGAATTCGGAGGAGACGCGATGCGACAAGGGAAGGTTCACCTTTCAGAAAGTCTAGTATTTCTGTTAGGGAGAAAATAAGATCCATCCAAGCTTATTACAGTATCAGAGCAAGACAACATGGAGACTCAGTGTGTGTCCTTTCTGTCAGCCTCATCTCACTAAAGAGGACAATACTGTCAGTAAATACGGTTGGAGGGTCATTCAGTTGAGGCTAAAGTATTTTAAATACAAGGGGCCAGAAAGCTATGGTCCCCTCTACACAGTAAATACGGTTGGAGGGTCATTCAGTTGAGGCTAAAGTATTTTAAATACAAGGGGCCAGAAAGCCCCTCTACACAGTAAATACGGTTGGAGGGTCATTCAGTTGAGGCTAAAGTATTTTAAATACAAGGGGCCAGAAAGCTATGGTCCCCTCTACACAGTAAATACGGTTGGAGGGTCATTCAGTTGAGGCTAAAGTATTTTAAATACAAGGGGCCAGAAAGCTATGGTCCCCTCTACACAGTAAATACGGTTGGAGGGTCACTCAGTTGAGGTTCATAACTCTCCTGTCTACCCCTCTACCGCTCCGACCCCTCTCTACTCTCCTTACCCTCTCTAACCTTCCTACCTCTCTCTAACCCTCCTACTCCTCTCTACTCCTCTCTAACCCTCCTAACACTCTCTAGCCCTCCAACCCCTCTCTAATCCTCCTTACCCCTCTCTAACCCTCCTACCCCTCTCTAACCCTCCTTACCCTCTCCTAACCCTCCTACCCCTCCCTCTAACCCTCCTACCCCCTCTCTAACCCTCCTACCCCTCTCTAACCCTCCTTACCCTCTCTAACCCTCCTACCCCTCTCTAACCCTCCTACCCCTCCCTAACCCTCCTACCCCTCTCTAACCCTCCTACTCCTCCATACCCCTCTCTATAACCCTCTAACCCTCCTACCCCTCTCTAACCCTCCTACCCCTCTCTAACCCTCCTTACCCTCTCTAACCCTCCTACACTTCTCTAACCTTCCTACCCCTCTCTAACCTTACTACCCCTCTCTAACCCTCCCTCAGGCCTGGCTCAGAGGTGAAGTGCATCCCATACAGCACCATATTTACTATATTTGACCAGGGCCCTATGGGTCACAAGTAGTGCACTATATACAGTTGAAGTCGGAAGTTTACATACACCTTAGCCAAATACATTTAAACTCAGTTTTTCACAATTGCTGAAATGTAATCAGAGTAGAGTCAGGTTTGTAGGCCTCCTTGCTCACACACGCCTTTTCAGTTCTGCCCACAAATGTTCTATAGGATTGAGGTCAGGACTTTGTGATGGCCACTCCAATACCTTGACTGTTGTCCTTAAGCCATTTTGCCACAACTTCAGAAGTATGCTTGGGGTCATTGTCCATTTGGAAGACACATTCACGACCAAGCTTTAACTTCCTGACTGATGTTTTGAGATGTTGCTTCAATATATCCACATAATTGTCCTTCCTCATGATGCCATTTATTTTGTGAAGTGCACCAGTCCCTCCTGCAGCAAAGCACCCCCACAACATGATGCTGCCACCCCCGTGCTTCACGGTTGGGATGGTGTTCTTCGGCTTGCAAGCCTTCCACTTTTCCTCCAAACATAACGATGGTCATTATGGCCAAACAGTTCTATTTTGTTTCATCAGACCAGAGGACATTTCTCCAAAAAGTACAATCTTTGTCCCTATGTGCTGTTGCAAACCGTAGTCTGTCTTTTTTATGGCGGTTTTGGAGCAGTGGCTTCTTCCTTGCTGAGCGGCCTTTCAGGTTATCTCGATATAGGACTCGCTTCACTGTGGATATTGATACTTTTGTACCTGTTTCCTCCAGCATCTTCACAAGGTCCTTTGCTGTTGTTCTGGGATTGATTTCATCTCTAGGAGACAGAAAGCGTCTCCTTCCTGAGCGGTATGGCGGCTGCGTGGTCCCATGGTGTTTATACTTGCGTACTATTGTTTGTACAGATGAACGTGGTACCTTCAGGCGTTTGGAAATTGATCCCAAGGATGAACCAGACTTGTGGAGGTCTACAATTTCTTTTCTGAGGTCTTGGCTGATTTCTTTTGATTTTCCCATGATGTCAAGCAAAGAGGCAGTGAGTTTGAAGGTAGGCCTTGAAATACATCCACAGGCACACCTCCAATTGACTCAAATGATGTCAATTAGCATATCAGAAGTTTCTAAAGCCATGACATCACTTTCTGGAATTTTCCAAGCTGTTTAAAGGGACAGTCAACTTGGTGTATGTAAACTTCTGACCCACTGGAATTGTGATACAGTGAATTATAAGTGAAATAACCTGTCTGTACACAACATTTACATTACATTTAAGTCATTTAGCAGACGCTCTTATCCAGAGCGACTTACAGAGAGAGGAAGGAGGGAGGGAGGGAGAGAGGGAGGGAGGGAGGGAAGGAGAGAGAGAGAGAGGAGGAGGGAAGGAGAGAGAGGGAGGAGGGGAGGGAAGGACAGAGAGGGAGGAGGGGACGGAAGGAGAGAGAGGGAGGAGGGAAGGGAGGGAGAGAGAGGGAGGAGAGGAAGGAAGGAGAGAAAGAGAGGAGGGGAGGGAGGGAGGGGGAGATAGGGAGAGGAGGGAAGGAGAGAGAGAGAGGAAGGGAGGGAGGGAGGGAGGAGGGAGGGATGGAAGAGTGTGAGAGAGTCGGAGGGAAGGGGGAGGGAGGGGAGAGGGAGGGAGAAGGGGGAGGGAGGGAGGGATGGGGAGATAGGGAGAGGAGGGAAGGAGAGAGAGAGAGGAATGGAGGGAGGGAGGGGAGGGATGGAAGAGTGGAAT
>NW_025750852.1:7500-15000 GCF_021184085.1 Oncorhynchus gorbuscha | reverse complement strand
CCTAAACATCAGCGCCAACTACCTGGGCCTAAACATCAGCGCCAACTACCTGGGCCTAAACATCAGCGCTAACTACCTGGGCCTAAATATCAGCGCCAACTGCCTGGGCCTAAACATCAGCGCCAACTGCCTGGGCCTAAACATCAGCGCCAACTACCTGGGCCTAAACATCAGCGCCAACTACCTGGGCCTAAACATCAGCGCCAACTACCTGGGCCTAAACATCAGCGCCAACTACCTGGGCCTAAACATCAGCGCCAACTACCTGGGCCTAAACATCAGCGCCAACTACCTGGGCCTAAACATCAGCACCAACTACCTGGGCCTAAACATCAGCACCAACTACCTGGGCCTAAACATCAGCACCAACTACCTGGGCCTAAACATCAGCACCAACTACCTGGGCCTAAACATTAGCACCAACTACCTGGGCCTAAACATCAGCATCAACTACCTGGGCCTAAACATCAGCACCAACTACCTGGGCCTAAACATCAGCGCCAACTACCTGGGCCTAAACATCAGCGCCAACTACCTGGGCCTAAACATCAGCGCCAACTACCTGGGCCTAAACATCAGCGCCAACTACCTGGGCCTAAACATCAGCGCCAACTACCTGGGCTAAACATCAGCGCCAACTACCTGGGCCTAAACATCAGCGCCAACTACCTGGGCCTAAACATCAGCGCCAACTACCTGGGCCTAAACATCAGCACCAACTACCTGGGCCTAAACATCAGCACCAACTACCTGGGCCCTAACATCAGCACCAACTACCTGGGCCTAAACATCAGCACCAACTACCTGGGCTAAACATCAGCACCAACTACCTGGGCTAAACATCAGCACCAACTACCTGGGCCTAAACATCAGCACCAACTACCTGGGCCTAAACATCAGCACCAACTACCTGGGCCTAAACATCAGCACCAACTACCTGGGCCTAAACATCAGCACCAACTACCTGGGCTAAACATAGCGCCAACTACCTGGGCCTAAACGTCAGCGCCAACTACCTGGGCCTAGCGTCAGCGCCAACTACCTGGGCCTAAACGTCGCGCCAGCACCTGGGCCTAAACGTCAGCGCCAACTGCCTGGGCCTAACATCAGCGCCAACTACCTGGGCCTAAACATCAGCGCCAACTACCTGGGCCTAAAAACATCAGCACCAACTACCTGGGCCTAAACATCAGCTTTTAACTACCTGGGCCTAAACATCAGCACCAACTACCTGGGCTAAACATCAGCGCCAACTACCTGGGCCTAAACATCCCAGCGCCAACTACCTGGGCTAAACATCAGCACCAACTACCTGGGCTAAACATCAGCACCAACTACCTGGGCCTAAACATCAGCACCAACTACCTGGGCTAAACATCAGCACCAACTACCTGGGCCTAAACATCAGCACCAACTACCTGGGCTCAAACATCAGCACCAACTACCTGGGCCTAAACATCGCACCAGCTACCTGGGCTAAACATCAGCACCAACTACCTGGGCTAAACATCAGCACCAACTACCTGGGCCTAAACATCAGCACCAACTACCTGGCTAAACATCAGCACCAACTACTGGGCTAAACATCAGCACCAACTACCTGGGCCTAAACATCAGCACCAACTACCTGGGCTAAACATCAGCACCAACTACCTGGGCCTAAACGTCAGCACCAACTACCTGGGCCTAAACATCAGCACAACTACCTGGGCCTAAACATCAGAACCAACTACTGGGCCTAAACAGCATCAGCACCAACTACCTGGGCCTAAACATCAGCACCAACTACCTGGGCTAAACATCAGCACCAACTACCTGGGCCTAAACATCAGCGCCAACTACCTGGGCCTGCGTCAGCGCCAACTACCTGGGCCTAAACGTCAGCACCAACTACCTGGGCCTAAACATCAGCGCCAACTACCTGGGCTAAACATCAGCACCAACTACCTGGGCTAAACATCAGCACCAACTACCTGGGCCTAAACATCAGCACCAACTACCTGGGCCTAAACATCAGCACCAACTACCTGGGCCTAAACATCAGCGCCAACTACCTGGGCCTAAACGTCAGCGCCAACTACCTGGGCCTAAACGTCAGCGCCAACTACCTGGGCCTAAACATCAGCGCCAACTACCTGGGCCTAAACATCAGCACCAACTACCTGGGCCTAAACATCAGCACCAACTACCTGGGCCTAAACATCAGCACCAACTACCTGGGCCTAAACATCAGCACCAACTACCTGGGCCTAAACATCAGCGCCAACTACCTGGGCCTAAACATCAGCGCCAACTACCTGGGCCTAAACATCAGCACCAACTACCTGGGCCTAAACATCAGCACCAACTACCTGGGCCTAAACATCAGCACCAACTACCTGGGCCTAAACATCAGCACCAACTACCTGGGCCTAAACATCAGCGCCAACTACCTGGGCCTAAACATCAGTGGACGGTGGATTTTGTGAATGCACCAACAGAAAAACCTGCAAAGCATTTTACTCCATACAGATCCTAACCCACATACAGATCCTAACCCACATACAGACCCTAACCCACATACAGACCCTAACCCACATACAGACCCTAACCCACATACAGACCCTAACCCACATACAGATCCTAACCCACATACAGATCCTAACCCACATACAGATCCTAACCCCACATACAGATCCTAACCCACATACAGACCTAACCCACATACAGACCCTAACCCACATACAGATCTAACCCACATACAGACCTAACCCACATACAGACCCTAACCCACATACAGATCCTAACCCACATACAGACCCTAACCCACATACAGATCCTAACCCACATACAGACCCTAACCCACATACAGATCCTAACCCACATACAGATCCTAACCCACATACAGATCCTAACCCACATACAGACCCTAACCCACATACAGATCCTAACCCACATACAGACCCTAACCCACATACAGATCCTAACCCACATACAGATCCTAACCCACATACAGATCCTAACCCACATACAGACCCTAACCCACATACAGACCCTAACCCCTTACAGACCCCTAACCCACATACAGATCCTAACCCACATACAGACCCTAACCCACATACAGATCCTAACCCACATACAGATCCTAACCCACATACAGATCCTAACCCACATACAGACCCTAACCCACATACAGATCTAACCCACATACAGATCCTAACCCACATACAGACCTAACCCACATACAGATCTAACCAAATTCATTCCCAATTTCTGTCAATTTACTAATGACGATTTACTAATGACATCTCCTCATCAGAATAATTCCTGCCAAGACAGCAGCTACTCTTCCTGGGGTTTATTATAGATCCCCATTAGTTCCTGCCAAGGCAGCAGCTACTCTTCCTGGGGTTTATTATGGATCCCCATTAGTTTCTGCCAAGGCAGCAGCTACTCTTCCTGGGGTTTATTATGGATCCCCATTAGTTCCTGCCAAGGCAGCAGCTACTCTTCCTGTGGTTTATTATGGATCCCCATTAGTTCCTGCCAAGGCAGCAGCTACTCTTCCTGGGGTTTATTATGGATCTCCATTAGTTCCTGCCAAAGCAGCAGCTACTCTTCCTGGGGTTTATTATGGATCCCCATTGGTTCCTGCCAAGGCAGCAGCTACTCTTCCTGGGGTTTATTATGGATCTCCATTAGTTCCTGCCAAGGCAGCAGCTACTCTTCCTGGGGTTTATTATGGATCCCCATTACTTCCTGCCAAGGCAGCGGCTACTCTTCTGGGGTTTATTA
This sequence comes from Oncorhynchus gorbuscha, assembly GCF_021184085.1. Classification (NCBI taxonomy): domain Eukaryota; kingdom Metazoa; phylum Chordata; class Actinopteri; order Salmoniformes; family Salmonidae; genus Oncorhynchus; species Oncorhynchus gorbuscha. The sequence continues at coordinate 11,226 of NW_025750852.1, read as the reverse complement.
TGGATCCCCATTAGTTCCTGCCAAGGCAGCAGCTACTCTTCCTGGGGTTTATTATGGATCCCCATTAGTTTCCTGTCAAGGCAGAAGCTACTCTTCCTGGGGACCTCTTGTGGCCAGGTATGTATGGGTGTCTGAACTGTGTGCCAGTAGTTCAAACAGACAGCTTATACCTCTCACAAATACAAGTAGCGATGAAGTCAATCTCTCCTCCATTATGAGCCAGGAGAGATTGACATGCCATTATTCATGTTAGCTCTCTGTGTACATTTAAAGGCAGCTATGATCAGTGAACTATATTACATATTACATCACTAAAAATTCACACTTTTACATTACCGTGTAGTTTTACCAATAAAATGGTCTGATGATGTGGATGTACTCCGTAGTATACAGTATCCCAAAATAAATAAATGATCTCACTCCAATACATTTTAATAGAAAGTCAGCAAAAAATAGATAAGCTCTGCTACCTGTCTATTTTCAGGAAAATCATCTGATTAACTCTTCAGTCGTATCCCAGTTTACTTCTGGTCTTGTTGGTTATTACTGCACTGATTTCTGGTCTTGCCTACATCTAGCGACATTAACAAAAAAATAGATTTTAGTTTTTCATTTTATTTGGAATGGCAAGCCAGACCGCTGTGCCATACAGATTGGCAGCTGTGCCATACCGATTGCAACATAGTTGGGAAGATTTGATGTACCGATTCCATGGCACATGGTTTATGAATTGACACGTAAAACGAAACCGGATTCAAAACATAAAATTGTTCTATTTAAATTATTATACAAAATTCTTGCAACCAATAGAATGTTATTTATATGGGGGATACCACCTTCCCAGCTCTGCAGAGTCATTAGATCTTTTGTTTTGGTACTGCCCATATGTAGCTTGTTTTTGGTCACAGGTCCAGGAATGGCTGAAGAATTGCAATATTTACCTGGAGTTAACCCTGCAGATAGCATTACATTACATTACATTTAAGTCATTTAGCAGACGCTCTTATCCATAGCACTACTGGGTGATCTGGAAAGACCTAGTCAAATGGATCAATACTACTTCTAGAAAAACGTTTTATTTTCAATTGACAATCTGAAGAAACAATGAGAATAGAAAGGTTCAGAACATTTGTGAAACAGCACAGTCAAATATACATCCAATATGGACAGTGTAAAGAGATAGATGGGATGGAGCTGAAGGTTGGGACTAATAACAACAAGATAGATGGGATGGAGCTGAAGGTTGGGACTATTAACAACAAGATAGATGGGATGGAGCTGAAGGTTGGGACTAATAACAACAAGATAGATGGGATGGAGCTGAAGGTTGGGACTAATAACAACAAGATAGATGGGATGGAGCTGAAGGTTAGGACTAATAACAACAAGATAGATGGGATGGAGTTGAAGGTTGGGACTAATAACAACAAGATAGATGGGATGGAGCTGAAGGTTGAGACTAATAACAACAAGATAGATGGGATGGAGCTGAAGGTTGGGACTAATAACAACCAGATAGATGGGATGGAGCTGAAGGTTGGGACTAATAACAACCAGATAGATGGGATGGAGCTGAAGGTTGGGACTAATAACAACCAGATAGATGGGATGGAGCTGAAGGTTGGGACTAATAACAACCAGATATGTGGGATGGAGCTGAAGGTTGGGACTAATAACAACAAGATAGATGGGATGGAGCTGAAGGTTGGGACTAATAACAACCAGATAGATGGGATGGAGCTGAAGGTTGGGACTAATAACAACCAGATATATGGGATGGAGCTGAAGGTTGGGACTAATAACAACAAGATAGATGGGATGGAGCTGAAGGTTGGGACTAATAACAACAAGATAGATGGGATGGAGCTGAAGGTTGGGACTATTAACAACAAGATAGATGGGATGGAGCTGAAGGTTGGGACTAATAACAACAAGATAGATGGGATGGAGCTGAAGGTTGGGACTAATAACAACAAGATAGATGGGATGGAGCTGAAGGTTGGGACTAATAACAACAAGATAGATGGGATGGAGCTGAAGGTTGGGACTAATGACAACAAGATAGATGGGATGGAGCTGAAGGTTGGGACTAATAACAACCAGATAGATGGGATGGAGCTGAAGGTTGGGACTAATAACAACCAGATAGATGGGATGGAGCTGAAGGTTGGGACTAATAACAACAGATAGATGGGATGGAGCTGAAGGTTGGGACTAATAACAACAGATAGATGGGATGGAGCTGAAGGTTGGGACTAATAACAACCAGATATATGGGATGGAGCTGAAGGTTGGGACTAATAACAACAAGATAGATGGGATGGAGCTGAAGGTTGGGACTAATAACAACCAGATAGATGGGATGGAGCTGAAGGTTGGGACTAATAACAACCAGATATATGGGATGGAGCTGAAGGTTGAGACTAATAACAACAAGATAGATGGGATGGAGCTGAAGGTTGGGACTAATAACAACAAGATAGATGGGATGGAGCTGAAGGTTGGGACTAATAACAACAAGATAGATGGGATGGAGCTGAAGGTTGGGACTAATAACAACAAGATAGATGGGATGGAGCTGAAGGTTGGGACTAATAACAACCAGATAGATGGGATGGAGCTGAAGGTTGGGACTAATAACAACCAGATAGATGGGATGGAGCTGAAGGTTGGGACTAATAACAACAAGATAGATGGGATGGAGCTGAAGGTTGGGACTAATAACAACCAGATAGATGGGATGGAGCTGAAGGTTGGGACTAATAACAACCAGATATATGGGATGGAGCTGAAGGTTGGGACTAATAACAACAAGATAGATGGGATGGAGCTGAAGGTTGGGACTAATAACAACCAGATAGATGGGATGGAGCTGAAGGTTGGGACTAATAACAACCAGATATATGGGATGGAGCTGAAGGTTGGGACTAATAACAACAAGATAGATGGGATGGAGCTGAAGGTTGGGACTAATAACAACAAGATAGATGGGATGGCGCTGAAGGTTGGGACTATTAACAACAAGATAGATGGGATGGAGCTGAAGGTTGGGACTAATAACAACAAGATAGATGGGATGGAGCTGAAGGTTGGGACTAATAACAACCAGATAGATGGGATGGAGCTGAAGGTTGGGACTAATAACAACAAGATAGATGGGATGGAGCTGAAGGTTGGGACTAATAACAACCAGATAGATGGGATGGAGCTGAAGGTTGGGACTAATAACAACAAGATAGATGGGATGGAGCTGAAGGTTGGGACTAATAACAACAAGATAGATGGGATGGAGCTGAAGGTTGGGACTAATAACAACAAGATAGATGGGATGGAGTTGAAGGTTGGGACTAATAACAACAAGATAGATGGGATGGAGCTGAAGGTTGGGACTAATAACAACCAGATAGATGGGATGGAGCTGAAGGTTGGGACTAATAACAACCAGATAGATGGGATGGAGCTGAAGGTTGGGACTAATAACAACCAGATAGATGGGATGGAGCTGAAGGTTGGGACTAATAACAACCAGATAGATGGGATGGAGCTGAAGGTTGGGACTAATAACAACAAGATAGATGGGATGGAGCTGAAGGTTGGGACTAATAACAACAAGATAGATGGGATGGAGCTGAAGGTTGGGACTATTAACAACAAGATAGATGGGATGGAGCTGAAGGTTGGGACTAATAACAACAAGATAGATGGGATGGAGCTGAAGGTTGGGAC
>NW_025750851.1:7500-12500 GCF_021184085.1 Oncorhynchus gorbuscha | reverse complement strand
CTGTCCTGTCCCTTCTAAACCCAGACTGCTGTTTGCACCTGTCCCTTCTAAACCAAGACTGCTGTTTTCACCTGTCCTAAACCCAGACTGCTGTTTTCACCTGTCCCTTCTAAACCACAAGACTGCTGTTTACACCTTCCTAAACCCAGACTGCTGTTTTCACCTGTCCCTTCTAAACCAAGACTGCTGTTTTTACCTGTCCTAAACCCAGATTGCTGTTTCCACCTGTCCTTCTAAAACCAGACGGCTGTTTTTCAAACCAACAACAGGCAGAAAGAGAAGAGGCAGAACTAGAGGCAAAACATTCTGTTGAAACATGATTGTGTTTATCTCTGAATACAAGCTATACACACCTACTCCATAACAACTTTCAATGTAAATATACTCAATTAAACATTTTCTTGATGAGTAATTATGAAAAGAGAATCATCTTGAAGCAAATACTGCCTGTGGAGATATGTAATTAGATTCTGTGATTAAAGGTAATTCTTTAAAGACAATAACAAGCGTTTTAAGTAGCGATGAGAGCAGAGAGTTTAATGGCAGCTGTACGGTACTTTCTGACAGTGTCTGATTGGTCATTTATATTATGAAGAGGAAAACTCTAGCTTAAGTCTATCAGTAATTAGTGTTCATTCACTGTTCCTTGTTGTGCTTAAAGATCTCTTTAAATACCTTTAGGAATGAAACGCGGTTTTAATATCTATTTTAATAGGTTTTGCTCCGACATCTATAGTACATGCTCTAGTAATGACACCTGAGTCATTTACATGGGATTTCATTACATTCACCTTGTTATCCGGTTATAAGATGGTTTAGGTGGGGGGGATAGAGTGTGTGGGGGGATAGAGTGTGTGTGTGGGGGGGATAGAGTGTGTGGGGGGGGGATAGAGTGTGTGTGGGGGATAGAGTGTGTGGGGGGGGGATAGAGTGTGTGTGTGGGGGATAGAGTGTGTGTGTGGGGATAGAGGTGGGGGGGGATAGAGGTGTGTGTGGGGGGGATAGAGTGTGTGGGGGGGGGATAGAGTGTGTGGGGGGGGGGGATAGAGTGTGTGTGGGGGGGGATAGAGTGTGTGTGTGGGGGGGGGGATAGAGTGTGTGGGGGATAGAGGGGATAGAGTGTGTGTGGGGGGGATAGAGTGTGTGTGGGGGGGGATAGAGTGTGTGGGGGGATAGAGTGTGTGTGGGGGGGAGGGGGGGGATAGAGTGTGTGTGGGGGGGATAGGGGAGTGTGGGGGGGATAGAGTGTGTGGGGGGGGGATAGAGTGTGTGTGGGGGGGGGGATAGAGTGTGTGTGGGGGGGGGGATAGAGTGTGTGTGGGGGGGGGATAGAGTGTGTGTGGGGGGGGGATAGAGTGTGTGTGTGGGGGGGGATGGTGTGGGGGGGGGGGGATAGAGTGTGTGTGGGGGGGATAGAGTGTGGGTGGGGGGGGGATAGAGTGTGTGTGGGGGGGATAGAGTGTGTGTGGGGGGATAGAGTGTGGGGGGGGATAGAGTGTGTGGGGGGGGAGGTGTGGGGGGGGATAGAGTGTGTGTGGGGGGATAGAGTGTGTGTGGGGGGATAGAGGTGTGGGGGGATAGAGTGTGTGTATTAGGGTGGTGGGGGGGGATAGAGTGTGTGTGGGGGGGGATAGAGTGTGTGTGGGGGGGATAGAGTGTGTGTGGGGGGAGTGTGTGTGGGGGGATAGAGTGTGTGGGGGGGGGGATAGAGTGTGTGTGTGGGGGGATAGAGTGTGTGTGGGGGGGATAGAGTGTGTGTGGGGGATAGAGTGTGTGTGTGGGGGGATAGAGTGTGTGTGGGGGGGGGATAGAGTGTGTGTGTGGGGGGGATAGAGTGTGTGTGGGGGGGGGATAGAGTGTGTGTGTGGGGGATAGAGTGTGTGTGTGGGGGGATAGGGGGGGTGGGGATAGAGTGTGTGTGGGGGGGGGATAGAGTGTGTGTGTGGGGGGGATAGAGTGTGTGTGTGGGGGGGATAGAGGTGTGTGTGTGGGGGGATAGAGTGTGTGTGTGTGGGGGGGATAGAGTGTGTGTGTGGGGATAGAGGTGTGGTGGGGGGATAGAGTGTGGGGGGGGGATAGAGTGTGGGGGGGGGGGAGTGTGTGTGTGGGGGGATAGAGTGTGTGTGTGTGGGGATAGAGTGTGTGTGTGGGGGGGATAGAGTGTGTGTGTGGGGGATAGAGTGTGTGTGTGGATAGAGTGTGTGTGTGGGGGGATAGTGTGTGTGTGTGTGTGTGTGTGTGTGGGGGATAGAGTGTGTGTGTGTGTGTGTGTGTGTGGGGGGATGTGTGTGTGTGTAGTGTGTGTGTGTGTGTGGGGGGGGGGTGGAGTGTGTGTGTGTGGGGGGGGAGTGGAGTGTTTGTGTGTGTGGGGGGTGTGGGAGTGTGTTTGTGTGTGGGGGGGTGTGTGTGTGTGTGGGGGTGGAGTGTGTTTGTGTGTGTGGGGGTGTGGAGTGTGTTTGTGTGGTGGGGGTGGTGTGGAGTGTGTTTGTGTGTGGGGGGTGTGTGTGTGTGTGTGTGTGTGTGTGTGTGTGTGTGTGTGTGTGTGTGTGTGTGTGTGTGTGTGTGTGTGTGTGTGTGTGTGTGAGACCGAGCCCCCTCATGCATATTCCCTTCAGTGGAGGCCTGGTGACATACCCATAGGTGACGGTAAAAATGTCACTGGAAATGACTGCTTCTGAGCGTTCCGAGCTGCTTTTCCCAGCTAAGGGTCAACACCACAGGGCCCCTGACACGCTGGAAAATGCCCCGGCCCGGGGCCACCAACACGGCATTCAACTATAACATCTAGCCCCTCTCCTCCCTCCTTCCCTTCCTCCATCCTCTAGCCTCGACACACACACACACACTAGATATACACACCAGACACACACACACTAGATATACACACTAGACACACACACACACTAGATATACACACCACACATACACACCAGACACACACACACACTAGATATACACACTAGACACACACACACACACCAGATATACACACCAGATATACACACACCAGACACACACACACACCCATATATACACACAGGTATACACACACAAACACACACCAGATATACACACACACACACACACACACACCAGATACACACACACACACACACACACACACACACACACACACACACACACACACACACACACACACACACACACACACACACACACACACACACACACACACACACACACACCAGATATACACACACACCAGATACACACACACACACATACACACTCACACACACACCAGATATACACACCAGACACACACAAACACACACCAGATATATATACACACACACACACACCCCAGGAATCCCATCATAATGTATCATTCCCCTCCAAGTCACTGGACAACAGAGAGAGACTAGAGAGGGTCAAATGAAAGGCCATGAATCGAACCTTTCATGTTGAGGCCTTTCACTGTGTGACTCTTGATTTGTTCCTTTGTGTTTCATGGTTTCTTTATTTTCTAATCAGAAGATAGAAGGTGGCGTTGGTTCAAACAGGAACTCTTGTTGAGGACCTCTGATTCTGAGAGAGAGAGGGGTGAGATCGTAGGACACACACAGTTCATCATTCTGTCTCCCTCTCCTCCCTCTCAGAAAGCTTTGACACCTTCTGTAGCCAACCTCAAGCCAAGAGCACTTCAGGGTGAGTATCAGGGTGAGTATCAGGTGGGTATCAGGGTGTGTATCAGGGTGAGTATCAGGGTGAGTATCAGGGTGAGTATCAGGGTGTGGCTCAAGGTGCGGGTATCAGGGTGAGTATCAGGGTGTGGCTCAAGGTGGGTATCAGGGTGAGTATCAGGGTGGGTATCAGGGTGTGTATCAGGGTGTGTATCAGGGTGAGTATCAGGTGTGTATCAGGGTGAGTATCAGGGTGAGTATCAGGGTGGGTATCAGGGTGAGTATCAGGGGTGTATCAGGGTGAGTATCAGGGTGGGTATCAGGGTGTGTATCAGGTGAGTATCAGGGTGTGGCTCAAGGTGGGTATCAGGGTGAGTATCAGGGTGGGTATCAGGGTGTGTATCAGGGTGTGTATCAGGGTGTGTATCAGGTGTATCAGGGTGGGTATCAGGGTGGGTATCAGGGTGGGTATCAGGGGGTGGGTATCAGGTGTGTATCAGGGTGAGTGAGTTTCAGGGTGAGTATCAGGGTGTGGCTCAAGGTGGGTATCAGGGTGGGTATCAGGTGAGTATCAGGGTGGGTATCAGGGTGAGTATCAGGGTGAGTATCAGGGTGAGTATCAGGGTGTGTATCAGGGTGAGTATCAGGGTGTGTATCAGGGTGAGTGGCAGGGTGTATCAGGTTGAGTATCAGGGTGAGTATCAGGGTGTGTATCAGGTTGAGTATCAGGGTGTGTATCAGGGTGTGTATCAGGGTGAGTATCAGAGAGTGGTTCAGGGTGAGTATCAGAGAGTGGTTCAGGGTGAGTATCAGGGTGAGTATCAGGGTGTGTATCAGGGTGAGTATCAGGGTGTATCAGGGTGAGTATCAGGGTGAGTATCAGAGAGTGGTTCAGGGTGAGTATCAGAGAGTGGTTCAGGTGAGTATCAGGGTGTGTATCAGGTGAGTATCAGGGTGAGTATCAGAGAGTGGTTCAGGGTGAGTATCAGGATGAGTATCAGGGTGAGTATCAGAGAGTGGTTCAGGGTGAGTATCAGGGTGAGTATCAGGGTGAGTATCAGAGAGTGGTTCAGGGTGGGTATCAGGGTGAGTATTTTGTCTCTCAGTGACCAAAGCTACAGGACCCTACAAGAGACTGTGGGTTATCAGAACCAGAGAACATAAAGCTGTTCTCTTCTGCTCGCTCATTTTCCACATGGTGACTATCAGCACGGCGGAGCCCCTGATAATCCCTGTAATAGGCAGAGACCCGCCCTCCCCCCATCTCAGCCTATCAGCGTGTTAGAGCCCCTGATAAGCCCTGTAATAGGCAGAGACCCGCCCTCCCCCATCTCAGCCTATCAGCGTGTTAGAGCC
>NW_025750851.1:0-2500 GCF_021184085.1 Oncorhynchus gorbuscha | reverse complement strand
GAGAGAGAGAGAGAGAGAGGCAGAGAGGCAGAGAGGCAGAGAGGCAGAGAGGCAGAGAGGCAGAGAGGCAGAGAGGCAGAGAGGCAGAGAGAGAGAGAGGAGAGAGAGAGAGAGGAAGAGAGAGAGGCAGAGAGAGAGAGAGAGAGAGAGCGCTTCATTCTTATTCGTCTGGGTGAATTTACATGTTTAAAAATGGACAGAAATGAATGAGATTAAGTAACACACACACACACACACACACACACACACACACACACACACACACACACACACACACACACACACACACACACACACACACACACACACACACACACACACACACACACACACACACACACACACACACACACACACACACACACACTAAAGGCAGTGGATGGCAGGAGAGAGAGATAAGACTACCAGATAGGCTGGAGACATATGTTGTTCATACCGGGGTAGGATTTTACAAAACTGTTGAAAAAATAAATATATATATATATATATATATATGAGTTAAATGTATATTTATTTTTTGGAGCTTGGGGGGTATATGTATAACTATAATATATCTAAGATGTGTCTAATATAAATGATATCTAGCTACGCATGTGGTTTGCTAACTTGCTAAGTGGCTAGATGTCCAGATCCAAGCTTATTGGTCACAGCAGAAACCATCCCTTCCTGGAGCAACATCCCTGTTGTGTCAATTGTTTTGTGGGTCATAAATACATGGGGCATTTTCCAGTAATACCGTCTACCCTGATACAGAAACGCTATGACGGTATGAATGTCTGTATACCTCCCAACCTTACTACAGGACAGTCCACTAGTGACACCGGTCCAACATCTAGACCCCCAGTTCCCCTCAGATACCTCCCAACCTTACAACAGGACAGTCCACTAGTGACACCGGTCCAACATCTAGACCCCCAGTTCCCCTCAGATACCTCCCAACCTTACAACAGGACAGTCCACTAGTGACACCAGTCCAACATCTAGACCCCCAGTTCCCCTCAGATACCTCCCAACCTTACTACAGGACAGTCCACTAGTGACACCAGTCCAACATCTAGACCCCCAGTTCTCCTCAGATACCTCCTAACCTTACAACAGGACAGTCCACTAGTGACACCAGTCCAACATCTAGACCCCCAGTTCCCCTCAGATACCTCCTAACCTTACAACAGGACAGTCCACTAGTGACACCAGTCCAACATCTAGACCCCCAGTTCCCCTCAGATACCTCCCAACCTTACTACAGGACAGTCCACTAGTGACACCAGTCCAACATCTAGACCCCCAGTTCCCCTCAGATACCTCCTAACCTTACAACAGGACAGTCCACTAGTGACACCAGTCCAACATCTAGACCCCCAGTTCCCCTCAGATACCTCCCAACCTTACAACAGGACAGTCCACTAGTGACACCAGTCCAACATATAGACCCCCAGTTCTCCTCAGATACCTCCCAACCTTACAACAGGACAGTCCACTAGTGACACCAGTCCAACATCTAGACCCCCAGTTCTCCTCAGATACCTCCTAACCTTACAACAGGACAGTCCACTAGTGTAACCAGTCCAACATCTAGACCCCCAGTTCTCCTCAGATACCTCCTAACCTTACAACAGGACAGTCCACTAGTGACACCAGTCCAACATCTAGACCCCCAGTTCCCCTCAGATACCTCCTAACCTTACAACAGGACAGTCCACTAGTGACACCAGTCCAACATCTAGACCCCCAGTTCCCCTCAGATACCTCCCAACCTTACAACAGGACAGTCCACTAGTGACACCAGTCCAACATCTAGACCCCCAGTTCTCCTCAGATACCTCCTAACCTTACTACAGGACAGTCCACTAGTGACACCAGTCCAACATCTAGACCCCCAGTTCCCCTCAGATACCTCCCAACCTTACAACAGGACAGTCCACTAGTGACACCAGTCCAACATCTAGACCCCCAGTTCCCCTCAGATACCTCCCAACCTTACTACAGGACAGTCCACTAGTGACACCAGTCCAACATCTAGACCCCCAGTTCCCCTCAGATACCTCCCAACCTTACAACAGGACAGTCCACTAGTGACACCAGTCCAACATATAGACCCCCAGTTCTCCTCAGATACCTCCTAACCTTACAACAGGACAGTCCACTAGTGACACCAGTCCAACATCTAGACCCCCAGTTCTCCTCAGATACCTCCTAACCTTACAACAGGACAGTCCACTAGTGACACCAGTCCAACATCTAGACCCCCAGTTCCCCTCAGATACCTCCCAACCTTACAACAGGACAGTCCACTAGTGACACCAGTCCAACATCTAGACCCCCAGTTCCCCTCAGATACCTCCTAACCTTACAACAGGACAGTCCACTAGTGACACCAGTCCAACATCTAGACCCCCAGTTCTCCTCAGATACCTCCTAACCTTACTACAGGACAGTCCACTAGTGTAACCAGTCCAACATCTAGACCCCCAGTTCTCCTCAGATACCTCCTAACCTTACA
>NW_025750850.1:0-17461 GCF_021184085.1 Oncorhynchus gorbuscha | reverse complement strand
TCAGCCTCCAGTATTTATGCTGCAGTAGTTTATGTGTCGGGGGCTAGGGTCAGTTTGTTTATCTGGAGTACTTCTCCTGTCCTATTCGGTGTCCTGTGTAAATCTAAGTGTGCGTTCTCTAATTCTCTCCTTCTCTCTTCTTCTCTCTCTCGGAGGACCTGAGCCCTAGAACCATGCCCCAGGACTACCTGACATGATGACTCCTTGCTGTCCCCAGTCCACCTGGCCATGCTGCTGCTCCAGTTTCAACTGGCCTGGGCCCTAGGACCATGTCCCAGGACTACCTGACATGAGGACTCCTTGCTGTCCCCAGTCCACCTGGCCATGCTCCTGCTCCAGTTTCAACTGTTCTGCCTTACTATTATTCAACCATGCTGGTCATTTATGAACATTTGAACATCTTGGCCACGTTCTGTTATAATCTCCACCTGGCACAGCCAGAAGAGGACTGGCCACCCCACATATGCTCTCTCTAATTCTCTCTTCTTCTCTCTCTCGGAGGACCTGGAGCCCTAGGACCGTGCCCCAGGACTACCTGGACATGATGGCTCCTTGCTGTCCCCAGTCCACCTGACTGTGCTGCTGCTCCAGTTTCAACTGTTCTGCCTTATTATTATTTGACCATGCTGGTCATTTATGAACATTTGAACATCTTGGTCATGTTCTGTTATAATCTCTACCCGGCACAGCCAGAAGAGGACTGGCCACCCCACATAGCCCGGTTCCTCTCTAGGTTTCTTCCTAGGTTTTGGCCTTTCTAGGGAGTTTTTCCTAGCCACCGTGCTTTTACACCTGCATTGTTTGCTGTTTGGGGTTTTAGGCTGGGTTTCTGTACAGCACTTGTGATCTCCTACTGTATCATAGGTCTATAGACCAGGGTGATCTCCTACTGTATCATAGGTCTATAGACCAGGGTGATCTCCAACTGTATCATAGGTCTATGGACCAGGGTGATCTCCTACTGTATCATAGGTCTATAGACAAGTGTGATCTTCTACTGTATCATAGGTCTATAGTCCAGGGTGATCTCTTACTGCATCATAGGTCTATAGACCAGGGTGGTCTCCTACTGTATCATAGGTCTATAGACCAGGGTGATCTCCTACTGTATCATAGGTCTATAGACCAGGGTGATCTCAGTCTGTATCATAGGTCTATAGACCAGTGTGATCTCCTACTGCATCATAGGTCTATAGGCCAGGGTGATCTCCTACTGTAAGATAGCTTTATAGACCAAGGTGATCTCCTACTGTATCATAGGTCTGTAGACCAGAGTGATCTCCTACTGTATCATAGGTCTATAGACCAGGGTGATCTCCTACTGTATCATAGGTCTATAGATCCAGTGTGATCTCCTACTGTAACATAGGTCTATAGACCAGGGTGATCTCAGTCTGTATCATAGGTCTATAGACCAGTGTGATCTCCTACTGCATCATAGGTCTAAGGCCAGGGTGATCTCCTACTGTATCATAGGCCTAAAGACCAGGGTGATCTCCTACTGTATCATAGGTCTGTAGATGATCTCCTACTGTATCATAGGTCTATAGACCAGGGTGATCTCCTACTGTATCATAGGTCTATAGATCAGGGTGATCTCCTACTGTATCATAGGTCTATAGACCAGGATGATCTCTACTGTTCTCATAGGTCTATAGACCAGATTGATCTATTCCTGATCATATCATAGGTCTATAGACCAGGGTGATCTCCTACTGTATCATAGGTCTATAGACCAGGGTGATCTCCTACTGTATCATAGGTCAATAGACCAGTGTGATCTCCTACTGTTTCATCATAGACCAGATTGATCTAAAGACCAGGGTGATCTCCTACTGTATCATAGGTCTATAGACCAGGGTGATCTCCTACTGTATCATAGGTCTATAGACCAGGTGATCTTCTACTGTATCATAGGATCTATAGACCAGAGTGATCTCCTACTGTATCATAGGTCTATAGACAAGGTGATCTCCTACTGTGATCTCTACTGTATCATAGGTCTATAGACCAGAGTGATCTCCTACTGTATCATAGGTCTATAAACCAGGTGATCTCCTACTGTATCATAGGTCTATAGACCAGGGTGATCTCCTACTGTATCATAGGTCTATAGACCAGGATGATCTCCTACTGTATCATAGGTCTATAGACCAGGTGATCTCCTACTGTATCATAGGTCTATAGACCAGGTGATCTCCTACTGTATCATAGGTCTATAGACCAGGTGATCTCTTACTGCATCATAGGTCTATTAACCAGAGGTGATCTCCTACTCTATCATAGGTCTATAGACCAGAGTGATCTCCTACTGCATCATGAGGTCTATAGACCAGGTGATCTCCTACTGTATCATAGGTCTATAGACCAGGGTGATCTCCTACTGTATCATAGGTCTATAGACCAGGGTGATCTCCTACTGTATCATAGGTCTATAGACCAGGGTGATCTCCTACTGTATCATAGGTCTATAGACCAGGGTGATCTCCTACTGTATCATAGGTCTATAGACCAGGATGATCTCCTTCCTGCATCATAGGTCTATAGACCAGGGTGATCTCCTACTGTATCATAGGTCTATAGACCAGGGTGATCTCCTACTGTATCATAGGTCTATAGACCAGGGTGATCTCCAACTGTATCATAGGTCTATGGACCAGGGTGATCTCCTACTGTATCATAGGTCTATAGACCAGGGTGATCTCCAACTGTATCATAGGTCTATAGATAAGGGTGATATCCTACTGTATCATAGGTCTATGGACCAGGGTGATCTCCTAATGTATCATAGGTCTATAGATCAGGGTGATCTCCGACTGTATCATAGGTCTATAGACTAGGGAGATCTCCTACTGTATCATAGGTCAATAGACCAGTGTGATCTTCTACTGTTTCATAGGTCTATAGACCAGAGTGATCTATTCTGTATCATAGGTCTATAGACCAGGGTGATCTCCTACTGTATCATAGGTCTATAGACCAAGGTGATCTTCAACTGTATCATAGGTCTATAGACCAAAGTGATCTCTTACTGTATCTAGGTCTATTAACCAGGGTGATCTCCTACTCTATCATAGGTCTATAGACCAGGATGATCTCCTACTGTATCATAGGTCTATAGACCAGGGTGATCTCCTACTGTATCATAGGTCTATAGACCAGGGTGATCTCCTACTGTATCATAGGTCTATAGACCAGGGTGATCTCCTACTGTATCATAGGTCTATAGACCAGGGTGATCTCCTACTGTATCATAGGTCTATAGACCAGGTGATCTCCTACTGTATCATAGGTCTATAGACCAGTGTGATCTCCTACTGTATCATAGGTCTATAGACCAGGTGATCTCCTACTGTATCATAGGTCTATAGACCAGGGTGATCTCCTACTGTATCATAGGTCTATAGACCAGGGTGATCTCCTACTGTATCATAGGTCTATAGACCAGGTGATCTCCTACTGTATCATAGGTCTATAGACCAGGGTGATCTCCTACTGTATCATAGGTCTATCCAGGGTGATCTCCTACTGTATCATAGGTCTATAGACCAGGGTGATCTCCTACTGTATCATAGGTCTATAGACCAGGGTGATCTCTCTACTGTATCATAGGTCTATAGACCAGGGTGATCTCCTACTGTATCATAGGTCTATAGACCAGGGTGATCTCCTACTGTATCATAGGTCTATAGACCAGGGTGATCTCCTACTGTATCATAGGTCTATAGACCAGGGTGATCTCCTACTGTATCATAGGTCTATAGACCAGGGTGATCTCCTACTGTATCATAGGTCTATAGACCAGGGTGATCTCCTACTGTATCATAGGTCTATAGACCAGGGTGATCTCCTACTGCATCATAGGTCTATAGACCAGGGTGATCTCCTACTGTAAGATAGGTCTTTATAGACCAGGTGATCTCCTACTGTATCATAGGTCTGTAGACCAGAGTGATCTCCTACTGTATCATAGGTCTATAGACCAGGGTGATCTCCTACTGTATCATAGGTCTATAGA
The DNA here is from genome assembly GCF_021184085.1 of Oncorhynchus gorbuscha. Classification (NCBI taxonomy): domain Eukaryota; kingdom Metazoa; phylum Chordata; class Actinopteri; order Salmoniformes; family Salmonidae; genus Oncorhynchus; species Oncorhynchus gorbuscha. Next base: position 13,443 of record NW_025750850.1, on the reverse strand, counting down.
CCAGGGTGATCTCTACTGTATCATAGGTCTATAGACCAGGGTGATCTCAGTTGTATCATAGGTCTATAGACCAGTGTGATCTCCTACTGTATCATAGGTCTATAGACCAGGGTGATCTCCTACTGTATCATAGGTCTATAGACCAGGGTGATCTCCTACTGTATCATAGGTCTATAGACCAGGGTGATCTCCTACTGTATCATAGGTCTATAGACCAGGGTGATCTCCTACTGTATCATAGGTCTATAGACCAGGTGATCTCCTACTGTATCATAGGTCTATAGACCAGGGTGATCTCCTACTGTATCATAGGTCTATAGACCAGAGTGATCTCTTACTGTATCATAGGTCTATAGACCAGGTGATCTCCTACTGTATCATAGGTCTATAGACCAGGTGATCTCTGATCTCCTACTGTATCATAGGTCTATAGACCAGGGTGATCTCCTACTGTATCATAGGTCTATAGACCAGGGTGATCTCCTACTGTATCATAGGTCTATAGACCAGGGTGATCTCCTACTGTATCATAGGTCTATAGACCAGGGTGATCTCCTACTGTATCATAGGTCTATAGACCAGGGTGATCTCCTACTGTATCATAGGTCTATAGACCAGGGTGATCTCCTACTGTATCATAGGTCTATAGACCAGGGTGATCTCTTACTGCATCATAGGTCTATAGACCAGGGTGATCTCCTACTGTATCATAGGTCTATAGACCAGGTGATCTCCTACTGTATCATAGGTCTATAGACCAGGGTGATCTCCAACTGTATCATAGGTCTATAGATAAGGGTGATATCCTACTGTATCATAGGTCTATGGACCAGGGTGATCTCCTAATGTATCATAGGTCTATAGATCAGGGTGATCTCCGACTGTATCATAGGTCTATAGACTAGGGAGATCTCCTACTGTATCATAGGTCAATAGACCAGTGTGATCTTCTACTGTTTCATAGGTCTATAGACCAGAGTGATCTATTCCTGCATAATAGGTCTATAGACCAGGGTGATCTCCTACTGTATCATAGGTCAATAGACAAGTGTGATATTCTACTGTATCATAGGTCTATAGACCAAAGTGATCTCTTACTGCATTATAGGTCTATTAACCAGGGTGATCTCCTACTCTATCATAGGTCTATAGACCAGGATGATCTCCTACTGTATCATAGGTCTATAAACCAGGGTGATCTCCTACTGTATCATAGTTCTATAGACCAGGGTGATCTCCTACTGTATCATAGGTCTATGGACCAGGGTGATCTCCTACTGTATCATAGGTCTATAGATCAGGGTGATCTCCTACTGTATCATAGGTCTATACACTAGGGAGATCTCCTACTGTATCATAGGTCAATAGACCAGTGTGATCTTCTACTATATCATAGGTCTATAGACCAGGGTGATCTCTTACTGCATCATAGGTCTATTAACCAGAGTGATCTCCTACTCTATCATAGGTCTATAAACCAGAGTGATCTCCTACTCTATCATAGGTCTATAGACCAGGGTGATCTCCTACTGTATCATAGGTCTATAGATCAGGGTGATCTCCGACTGTATCATAGGTCTATAGACCAGGGTGATCTCCTACTGTATCATAGGTCTATAGATCAGGGTGATCTCCTACTGTATCATAGGTTAATAGACCAGTGTGATCTTCTACTGTTTCATAGGTCTATAGACCAGAGTGATCTCTTCCTGCATCTAGGTCTATAGACCAGGGTGATCTCCTACTGTATCATAGGTCTATAGACCAGGGTGATCTTCTACTGTATCATAGGTCTATAGACCAGGGTGATCTCCAACTGTATCATAGGTCTATGGACCAGGGTGATCTCCTACTGTATCATAGGTCTATAAACCAGGGTGATCTCCTACTGTATCATAGTTCTATAGACCAGGGTGATCTCCTACTGTATCATAGGTCTATGGACCAGGGTGATCTCCTACTGTATCATAGGTCTATAGATCAGGTTGATCTCCGACTGTATCATAGGTCTATAGACTAGGGAGATATCTCCTACTGTATCATAGGTCAATAGACCAGTGTGATCTTCTACTCTATCATAGGTCTATAGACCAGGATGATCTCCTACTGCATCATAGGTCTATAGACCAGGTGATCTCCTTACTCTCCTACTGCATCATAGGTCTATAGGCCAGGGTGATCTCCTACTGTATCATAGGTCTATAGACCAGGGTGATCTCCTACTGTATCATAGGTCAATAGACCAGGGTGATCTCCTAATGTGTCATAGGTCTATAGACCAGGGTGGTCTCCTACTGTATCATAGGTCTATAGACCAGGGTGATCTCCTATTGTATCATAGGTCTATAGACCAGGGTGATCTCCTACTGTTTCATAGGTCTATAGACCAGTGTGATCTCCTACTGCATCATAGGTCTATAGACCAGGGTGATCTCCTACTGTATCATAGGTCTATAGACCAGTGTGATCTCCTACTGTATCATAGGTCTGTAGAACAGAGTGACCTCCTACTGCATCATCGGTCTATAGACCAGGGTGATCTCCGACTGTATCATAGGCCTATAGACCAGGGTGATCTCCTACTGTATCATAGGTCTATAGACCAGGATGATCTCTGTATCATAGGTCTGACCAGGGTGATCTCAGTCTGTATCATAGGTCTATAGACCAGGGTGATCTCTACTGTATCATAGGTCTATAGACCAGAGTGATCTATTACTGCATCATAGGTCTATAGACCAGGGTGATCTCCTACTGTATCATAGGTCAATAGACAAGGTGATCTCCTACTGTATCATAGGTCTATAGACCAAAGTGATCTCTTACTGCATTATAGGTCTATTAACCAGGGTGATCTCCTACTGGTCTATCAGGATGATCTCCTACTGTCATAGGTCTATAAACCAGGGTGATCTCCTACTGTATCATAGGTCTATAGACCAGGGTGATCTCCTACTGTATCATAGGTCTATGGACCAGGGTGATCTCCTACTGTATCATAGGTCTATAGATCAGGGTGATCTCCTACTGTATCATAGGTCTATAGACTAGGGACATCTCCTACTGTATCATAGGTCAATAGACCAGTGTGATCTTCTACTATATCATAGGTCTATAGACCAGGGTGATCTCCTACTGTATCATAGGTCTATAGACCAAGGAGTTCTCCTACTGTATCATAGGTGATGACTCCTACTGCATCATCATAGACCAGGGGATCTCCGACTCATAGGCCTATGATCTCTTACTGTATCATAGGTCTATAGACCAGGATGATCTCCTACTGTATCATAGGTCTATAGACCAGGGTGATCTCAGTCTGTATCATAGGTCTATAGACCAGGGTGATCTCCTACTGCATCATAGGTCTATAGACCAGTGTGATCTCCTACTGTATCATAGGTCTATAGACCAGGGTGATCTCCTACTGTATCATAGGTCATAGACAAGTGTGATCTTCTACTGTATCATAGGTCTATAGACCAGTGATCTCTTACTGTATCATAGGTCTATTAGACCAGGGTGATCTCCTACTGTATCATAGGTCTATAGACCAGGATGATCTCCTACTGTATCATAGGTCTATAGACCAGGGTGATCTCCTACTGTATCATAGGTCTATAGACCAGGGTGATCTCCTACTGTATCATAGGTCTATAGACCAGGGTGATCTCCTACTGTATCATAGGTCTATAGACCAGGGTGATCTCCTACTGTATCATAGGTCTATAGACCAGGGTGATCTCCTACTGTATCATAGGTCTATAGACCAGTGTGATCTTCTACTGTATCATAGGTCTATAGACCAGGGTGATCTCTTACTGCATCATAGGTCTATAGACCAGGGTGATCTCCTACTGATCATAGGTCTATAGACCAGAGTGATCTCCTACTGCATCATAGGTCTATAGACCAGGGGGATCTGATCATCCTAAAGACTGATCTCCTATCATAGGTCTATAGACTAGGGAGATATCTTACTGTATCATAGGTCAATAGACCAGTGTGATCTTCTACTCTATCATAGGTCTATAGACCAGGATGATCTCCTACTGCATCATAGGTCGATAGACCAGTGTGATCTCCTACTGCATCATAGGTCTATAGGCCAGGGTTATCTCCTACTGTATCATAGGTCTATAGACCAGGATGATCTCCTACTGTATCATAGGTCAATAGACCAGGGTGATCTCCTAATGTGTCATAGGTCTATAGACCAGGGTGGTCTCCTACTGTATCATAGGTCTATAGACCAGGGTGATCTCCTATTGTATCATAGGTCTATAGACCAGGGTGATCTCAGTCTGTATCATAGGTCTATAGACCAGTGTGATCTCCTACTGCATCATAGGTCTATAGTCCAGGGTGATCTCCTACTGTAAGATAGCTTTATAGACTAAGTTGATCTCCTACTGTATCATAGGTCTGTAGAACAGAGTGATCTCCTACTGCATCATCGGTCTATAGACCAGGGTGATCTCCGACTGTATCATAGGCCTATATACCAGGGTGATCTCCTACTGTATCATAGGTCTATAGACTAGGATGATCTCCTACTGTATCATAGGTCTATAGACCAGGGTGATCTCCTACTGTTTCATAGGTCTATAGACCAGAGTGATCTCTTCCTGGACAATAGGTCTATAGACCAGGGTGATCTCCTACTGTATCATAGGTCTATAGACCAGTGTGATCTCCTACTGTATCATAGGTCTGTAGAACAGAGTGACCTCCTACTGCATCATCGGTCTATAGACCAGGGGGATCTCCGACTGTATCATAGGCCTAAAGACCAGGGTGATCTCCTACTGTATCATAGGTCTATAGACCAGGATGATCTCCTACTGTATCATAGGTCTATAGACCAGGGTGATCTCAGTCTGTATCATAGGTCTATAGACCAGGGTGATCTCTTACTGCATCATAGGTCTATAGACCAGAGTGATCTATTCCTGCATAATAGGTCTATAGACCAGGGTGATCTCCTACTGTATCATAGGTCAATAGACAAGTGTGATATTCTACTGTATCATAGGTCTATAGACCAAAGTGATCTCTTACTGCATTATAGGTCTATAGACCAGGATGATCTCCTACTGTATCATAGGTCTATAGACCAGGATGATCTCCTACTGTATCATAGGTCTATAAACCAGGGTGATCTCTACTGTATCATAGTTCTATAGACCAGGGTGATCTCCTACTGTATCATAGGTCTATGGACCAGGGTGATCTCCTACTGTATCATAGGTCTATAGATAGGTGATCTCCTACTGTATCATAGGTCTAGAGGGTGATCTCCTACTGTATCATAGGTCTATAGACCAGTGTGATCTCCTACTATATCATAGGTCTATAGACCAGGGTGATCTCTCTGTATCATAGGTCTATAGACCAAGGAGTTCTCCTACTGTATCATAGGTCTGTAGAACAGAGTGATCTCCTACTGCATCATCGGTCTATAGACCAGGGGATCTCCGACTGTATCATAGGTCCTAGAGACCAGGGTGATCTCCTACTGTATCATAGGTCTATAGACCAGGATGATCTCCTACTGTATCATAGGTCTATAGACCAGGGTGATCTCCTATAGTCTGTATCATAGGTCTATAGACCAGGGTGATCTCTTACTGTATCATAGGTCTATAGACCAGTGTGATCTCCTACTGCATCATAGGTCTATAGGCCAGGGTGATCTCCTACTGTATCATAGGTCTATAGACCAGGGTGATCTCCTACTGTATCATAGGTCTATAGACCAGAGTGATCTCCTACTGTATCATAGGTCTATAGACCAGGGTGATCTCCTACTGTATCATAGGTCTATAGACCAGGGTGATCTCCTACTGTATCATAGGTCTATCCAGGGTGATCTCCTACTGTATCATAGGTCTATAGACAAGTGTGATCTCTACTGTATCATAGGTCTATAGAGTGATCTCTTACTGCATCATAGGTCTATAGACCAGGGTGATCTCCTACTGTATCATAGGTCTATAGACCAGGGTGATCTCCTACTGTATCATAGGTCTATAGACCAGGGTGATCTCAGTCTGTATCATAGGTCTATAGACCAGTGTGATCTCCTACTGCATCATAGGTCTATAGGCCAGGGTGATCTCCTACTGTAAGATAGCTCTTATAGACCAAGGTGATCTCCTACTGTATCATAGGTCTATAGACCAGGTGATCTCCTACTGTATCATAGGTCTATAGACCAGGGTGATCTCAGTCTGTATCATAGGTCTATAGACCAGGTGATCTCCTACTGTATCATAGGTCTATAGACCAGGGTGATCTCCTACTGTATCATAGGTCTATAGACCAGGGTGATCTCCTATCTGGTCTCAGTGGTGATACTGTATCATATCTATAGGGTGATCAGGGTGATCTCCTACTGTAACATAGGTCTATAGACCAGGGTGATCTCAGTCTGTATCATAGGTCTATAGACCAGTGTGATCTCCTACTGCATCATAGGTCTAAGGCCAGGGTGATCTCCTACTGTATCATAGGCCTAAAGACCAGGGTGATCTCCTACTGTATCATAGGTCGATAGATCAGGGTGATCTCCTACTGTATCATAGGTCAATAGACCAGTGTGAGCTTCTACTGTTTCATAGGTCTATAGACCAGATGATCTATCATAGGTCTATAGACCAGGGTGATCTCCTACTGTAACATAGGTCTATAGACCAGGGTGATCTCCTACTGTAACATAGGTCTATAGACCAGGGTGATCTCCTACTGTATCATAGGCCTAAAGACCAGGGTGATCTCCTACTGTATCATAGGTCGATAGACCAGGGTGATCTCCTACTGTGTCATAGGTCAATAGACAAGTGTGATCTTCTACTGTATCATAGGTCTATAGACCAGAGTGATCTCTTACTGCATCATAGGTCTATTAAACAAGGTGATCTCCTACTCTATCATAGGTCTATAGACCAGTATGTTCTCCTACTGTATCATAGGTCTATAAACCAGGCTGATCTCCTACTGTATCATAGTTCTATAGACCAGGGTGATCTCCTACTGTATCATAGGTCGATAGACCAGGGTGATCTCCTACTGTATCATAGGTCTATAGACCAGAGTGATCTCTTACTGCATCATAGGTCTATTAAACAAGGTGATCTCCTACTCTATCATAGGTCTATAGACCAGGGTGATCTCTTACTGCATCATAGGTCTATTAACCAGAGTGATCTCCTACTCTATCATAGGTCTATAAACCAGAGTGATCTCCTACTCTATCATAGGTCTATAGACCAGGGTGATCTCCTACTGTATCATAGGTCTATAGACCAAGGAGTTCTCCTACTGTATCATAGGTCTGTAGAACAGAGTGACCTCCTACTGCATCATCGGTCTATAGACCAGGGGGATCTCCGACTGTATCATAGGCCTAAAGACCAGGATGATCTCCTACTGTATCATAGGTCTATAGACCAGGATGATCTCCTACTGTATCATAGGTCTATAGACCAGGGTGATCTCAGTCTGTATCATAGGTCTATAGACCAGGGTGATCTCTTACTGCATCATAGGTCTATAGACCAGTGTGATCTCCTACTGCATCATAGGTCTATAGGCCAGGGTGATCTCCTACTGTAAGATAGCTTTATAGACCAAGGTGATCTCCTTCTGTATCATAGGTCTGTAGAGCAGAGTGATCTCCTACTGTATCATAGGTCTATAGACCAGGGTGATCTCCTACTGTATCATAGGTCTATAGATCAGGGTGATCTCCAACTGTATCATAGGTCTATGGACCAGGGTGATCTCCTACTGTATCATAGGTCTATAGACAAGTGTGATCTTCTACTGTATCATAGGTCTATAGTCCAGAGTGATCTCTTACTGCATCATAGGTCTATAGACCAGGGTGGTCTCCTACTGTATCATAGGTCTATAGACCAGGGTGATCTCCTACTGTATCATAGGTCTATAGACCAGGGTGATCTCAGTCTGTATCATAGGTCTATAGACCAGTGTGATCTCCTACTGCATCATAGGTCTATAGGCCAGGGTGATCTCCTACTGTAAGATAGCTTTATAGACCAAGGTGATCTCCTACTGTATCATAGGTCTATAGACCAGGGTGATCTCCTACTGTATCATAGGTCTATAGACCGGGGTGATCTCAGTCTGTATCATAGGTCTATAGACCAGTGTGATCTCCTACTGTATCATAGGTCTATAGACCAGGGTGATCTCAGTCTGTATCATAGGTCTATAGACCAGTGTGATCTCCTACTGCATCATAGATCTATAGGCCAGGGTGATCTCCTACTGTAAGATAGCTTTATAGACCAAGGTGATCTCCTTCTGTATCATAGGTCTGTAGAGCAGAGTGATCTCCTACTGTATCATAGGTCTATAGACCAGGGTGATCTCCTACTGTATCATAGGTCTATAGATCAGGGTGATCTCCTACTGTAACATAGGTCTATAGACCAGGGTGATCTCAGTCTGTATCATAGGTCTATAGACCAGTGTGATCTCCTACTGCATCATAGGTCTAAGGCCAGGGTGATCTCCTACTGTATCATAGGCCTAAAGACCAGGGTGATCTCCTACTGTATCATAGGTCGATAGATCAGGGTGATCTCCTACTGTATCATAGGTCAATAGACCAGTGTGATCTTCTACTGTTTCATAGGTCTATAGACCAGATTGATCTATTCCTGCATAATAGGTCTATAGACCAGGGTGATCTCCTACTGTAACATAGGTCTATAGACCAGGGTGATCTCCTACTGTAACATAGGTCTATAGACCAGGGTGATCTCCTACTGTATCATAGGCCTAAAGACCAGGGTGATCTCCTACTGTATCATAGGTCGATAGACCAGGGTGATCTCCTACTGTGTCATAGGTCAATAGACAAGTGTGATCTTCTACTGTATCATAGGTCTATAGACCAGAGTGATCTCTTACTGCATCATAGGTCTATTAAACAAGGTGATCTCCTACTCTATCATAGGTCTATAGACCAGTATGTTCTCCTACTGTATCATAGGTCTATAAACCAGGCTGATCTCCTACTGTATCATAGTTCTATAGACCAGGGTGATCTCCTACTGTATCATAGGTCGATAGACCAGGGTGATCTCCTACTGTATCATAGGTCTATAGACCAGAGTGATCTCTTACTGCATCATAGGTCTATTAAACAAGGTGATCTCCTACTCTATCATAGGTCTATAGACCAGGGTGATCTCTTACTGCATCATAGGTCTATTAACCAGAGTGATCTCCTACTCTATCATAGGTCTATAAACCAGAGTGATCTCCTACTCTATCATAGGTCTATAGACCAGGGTGATCTCCTACTGTATCATAGGTCTATAGACCAGGGTGATCTCCTACTGTATCATAGGTCTATAGACCAGGGTGATCTCCTACTGTATCATAGGTCTATAGACCAGGGTGATCTCCTACTGTATCATAGGTCTAATAGACCAGTGTGATCTCTACTGTTTCTGTATCATAGGTCTATAGACCAGGTGATCTCTTCCTGCATATCATAGGTCTATAGACCAGGGTGATCTCCTACTGTATCATAGGTCTATAGACCAGGTGTGATCTGTATCATAGGTCTATAGACCAGGGTGATCTCCAACTGTATCATAGGTCTATAGACCAGGGTGATCTCCTACTGTATCATAGGTCTATAGACCAGGGTGATCTCCAACTGTATCATAGGTCTATGAGATCATAGGGTGATATCCTACTGTATCATAGGTCTATGGACCAGGGTGATCTCCTACTGTATCATAGGTCTATAGATCCAGGGTGATCTCCTACTGTATCATAGGTCTATAGACTAGGGTGATCTCCTACTGTATCATAGGTCAATAGACCAGTGTGATCTTCTACTGTTTCATATCATAGGTCTATAGACCAGGGTGATCTCCTACTGTATCATAGGTCAATAGACCAAGTGTGATATTCTACTGTATCATAGGTCTATAGACCAAAGTGATCTCTTACTGCATTATAGGTCTATAACCAGGGTGATCTCCTACTGTATCATAGGTCTATAGACCAGGATGATCTCCTACTGTATCATAGGTCTATAAACCAGGGTGATCTCCTACTGTATCATAGTTCTATAGACCAGGGTGATCTCCTACTGTATCATAGGTCTATAGACCAGGGTGATCTCCTACTGTATCATAGGTCTATAGACCAGGGTGATCTCCTACTGTATCATAGGTCTATAGACTCCTACTGTATCATAGGTCTATAGACCAGATCTCCTACTGTATCATAGGTCTGTGATCTTCTACTGTATCATAGGTCTATAGACCAGGTGATCTCCTACTGCATCATAGGTCTATAGGCCAGGGTGATCTCCTACTGTATCATAGGTCTATAGACCAGGTGATCTCCTACTCTATCATAGGTCTATAGACCAGGGTGATCTCCTACTGTATCATGTATCATAGGTCTATAGACCAGGGTGATCTCCTAGACAGGGTGATCTCCTACTGTATCTGTATCATAGGTCTATAGATCCAGGTGATCTCCTACTGTATCATAGGTCTATAGACCAGGGTGATCTCAGTCTGTATCATAGGTCTATAGACCAGTGTGATCTCCTACTGCATCATAGGTCTATAGGCCAGGGTGATCTCCTACTGTATCATAGGTCTATAGACCAGGGTGATCTCCTACTGTATCATAGGTCTATAGACCAGGGTGATCTCCTACTGTATCATAGGTCAATAGACCAGTGTGATCTTCTACTGTATCATAGGTCTATAGACCAGGTGATCTCCTTCCTGTAATAGGTCTATAGACCAGGGTGATCTCCTACTGTAACATAGGTCTATAGACCAGGGTGATCTCCTACTGTATCATAGGTCTATAGACCAGGGTGATCTCCTACTGTATCATAGGCCTAAAGACCAGGGTGATCTCCTACTGTATCATAGGTCTATAGACCAGGGTGATCTCCTACTGTGTCATAGGTCAATAGACAAGTGTGATCTTCTACTGTATCATAGGTCTATAGACCAGAGTGATCTCTACTGTATCATAGGTCTATTAAACAAGGTGATCTCCTACTCTATCATAGGTCTATAGACCAGTATCTCCTACTGTATCATAGGTCTATAAACCAGGCTGATCTCCTACTGTATCATAGGTCTATAGACCAGGGTGATCTCCTACTGTATCATAGGTCTATAGACCAGGGTGATCTCCTACTGTATCATAGGTCTATAGACCAGAGGTGATCTCCTACTGTATCATAGGTCTATAAACAAGGTGATCTCCTACTGTATCATAGGTCTATAGACCAGGGTGATCTCTTACTGTATCATAGGATCTCCTACTGTATCATAGGTCTATAGACCAGATCTGATCTCCTACTATCATAGGTCTATAGACCAGGGTGATCTCCTACTGTATCATAGGTCTATAGACCAGGGTGATCTCCTACTGTATCATAGGTCTATAGATCAGGGTGATCTCTCTGTATCATAGGTCTATAGACTAGGAGATGATCTCCTACTGTATCATAGGTCTATAGACCAGGTGTGATCTTCTACTGTTTCACCAGGTGATCTCCTACTGCATCATAGGTCTATAGACCAGGTGATCTCCTACTGTATCATAGGTCTATAGACCAGGGTGATCTCCTACTGTATCATAGGTCTATAGACCAGGGTGATCTCCTACTGCATCATAGGTCTATAACCAGGGTGATCTCCTACTCTATCATAGGTCTATAGACCAGGGTGATCTCCTACTGTATCATAGGTCTATAGACCAGGGTGATCTCCTACTGTATCATAGGTCTATAGACCAGGGTGATCTCCTACTGTATCATAGGTCTATGGACCAGGGTGATCTCCTACTGTATCATAGGTCTATAGATCAGGGTGATCTCCTACTGTATCATAGGTCTATAGACCAGGGTGATCTCCTACTGTATCATAGGTCTATAGACCAGTGTGATCTCCTACTGCATCATAGGTCTATAGACCAGGGTGACTTGATCATATCATAGGTCTATAGACCAGAGTGATCTCCTACTGTATCATAGGTCTATAGACCAGGGTGATGATCTCCTACTGTATCATAGGTCTATAGACCAGGGTGATCTCCTACTGTATCATAGGTCTATAGACCAGGGTGATCTCCTACTGTATCATAGGTCTATAGACCAGGGTGATCTCCTACTGTATCATAGGTCTATGGACCAGGGTGATCTCCTACTGTATCATAGGTCTATAGACCAGGGTGATCAGGTTGATCTCCTATAGACTGTATCATAGGTCTATAGACCAGGGAGATGATCTCCTACTGTATCATAGGTCAATAGACCAGGTGATCTTCTGTACTCATAGGTCTATAGACCAGGATGATCTCCTACTGTCTGTATCATAGGTCTATAGACCAGTGTGATCTCCTACTGCATCATAGGTCTATAGGCCAGGGTTATCTCCTACTGTATCATAGGTCTATAGACCAGGATGATCTCCTACTGTATCATAGGTCAATAGACCAGGGTGATCTCCTAATGTGTCATAGGTCTATAGACCAGGGTGGTCTCCTACTGTATCATAGGTCTATAGACCAGGGTGATCTCCTATTGTATCATAGGTCTATAGACCAGGGTGATCTCAGTCTGTATCATAGGTCTATAGACCAGTGTGATCTCCTACTGCATCATAGGTCTATAGTCCAGGGTGATCTCCTACTGTAAGATAGCTTTATAGACTAAGTTGATCTCCTACTGTATCATAGGTCTGTAGAACAGAGTGATCTCCTGCATCATAGGTCTATAGACCAGGGTGATCTCCTACTGTATCATAGGCCTACCAGGGTGATCTCCTACTGTATCATAGGTCTATAGACCAGGGTGATCTCCCTACTGTATCATAGGTCTATAGACCAGGGTGATCTCCTACTGTATCATAGGTCTATAGACCAGAGTGATCTCTCTTCCTGCATCATAGGTCTATAGACCAGGGTGATCTCCTACTGTATCATAGGTCTATAGACCAGGTGATCTCCTACTGTATCATAGGTCTATAGACCAGGGTGATCTCCTACTGTATCATAGGTCTATATGACCAGGGTGATCTCCTACTGTATCATAGGTCTATAGACCAGGGTGATCTCCTACTGTATCATAGGTCTATAGACCAGGATGATCTCCTACTGTATCATAGGTCTATAAACCAGGGTGATCTTCTACTATATCATAGGTCTATAGACCAGGGTGATCTCTTACTGCATCATAGGTCTATTAACCAGAGTGATCTCCTACTCTATCATAGGTCTATAAACCAGAGTGATCTCCTACTCTATCATAGGTCTATAGACCAGGGTGATCTCCTACTGTATCATAGGTCTATAGACCAAGGAGTTCTCCTACTGTATCATAGGTCTGTAGAACAGAGTGACCTCCTACTGCATCAT
>NW_025750849.1:0-17465 GCF_021184085.1 Oncorhynchus gorbuscha | reverse complement strand
TGTAGTAACATCAGGATAATGTTAACTAGATGTAGTAACGTTAGCCTAATGTTAACTAGATGGTGTAATGTCAGGATAATGTTAACTAGATGTTGTAACGTCAGGATAATGTTAACTAGATGGTGTAATGTCAGGATAATGTTAACTAGATGTTGTAATGTCAGGATAATGTTAACTAGATGTTGTAACGTCAGGATAATGTTAACTCGATGTAGTAACTAGATGTTGTAACGTCAGGATAATGTTAACTGGATGTAGTAACGTCAGGATAATGTTAACTAGATGTATTAACGTTAGGATAATGTTAACTAGATGTTTTAACATCGGGATAATGTTAACTAGATGTTAAAATGTCAGGATAATGCTAACTAGATGTAGTAACTTCAGGATAATGTTAACTAGATGTAGTAACGTCAGGATAATGTTAACTAGATGTATTAACGTTAGGATAATGTTAACTAGATGTTTTAACGTCAGGATAATGTTAACTAGATGTTGTAATGTCAGGATAATGCTAACTAGATGTAGTAATGTCAGGATAATGTTAACTAGATCTAGTAACTAGATGTACTAATGCTAGCCTAATGTTAACTAGATGTAGTAACGTCAGGATAATGTTAACTCGATGTAGTAATGTCAGAATAATGTTAACTAATTGTATTAACGTTAGCCTAATGTTAACTAGATGTTGTAACATCCGGATAATGTTAACTAGATGTTGTACCGTCTGGATAATGTTAACTAGATGTAGTAACATTAGGATAATGTTAACTAGATGTATTAACATTAGGATAATGTTAACCAGATGTAGTAACATCAGGATAATGTTAACTAGATGTAGTAACGTTAGCCTAATGTTAGCTAGATGTATTAACGTCAGGATAATGTTAACTAGATGTTGTAATATCAGGATAATGTTAACTAGATGTTGTAATGTCAGGATAATGTCAACTAGATGTTGTAATATCAGGATAATGTTAACTAGATGTTGTAATATCATAATAATGTTCACTAGATGGTGTAATGTCAGGATAATGTTAACTAGATGTAGTAACATTAGGATAATGTTAACTAGATGTAGTAACGTTAGGATAATGTTAACTAGATGTTGTAACGTCTGGATAATGTTAACTAGACGGTGTAACGTCTGGATAATGTTAACTAGATGTAGTAACATTAGGATAATGTTAACTAGATGTATTAACGTTAGGATCATGTTAACTAGATGTAGTAACATCAGGATAATGTTAACTAGATGTAGTAACGTTAGCCTAATGTTAACTAGATGGTGTAATGTCAGGATAATGTTAACTAGATGTTGTAACGTCAGGATAATGTTAACTAGATGGTGTAATGTCAGGATAATGTTAACTAGATGTTGTAATGTCAGGATAATGTTAACTAGATGTTGTAACGTCAGGATAATGTTAACTCGATGTAGTAACTAGATGTTGTAACGTCAGGATAATGTTAACTGGATGTAGTAACGTCAGGATAATGTTAACTAGATGTATTAACGTTAGGATAATGTTAACTAGATGTTTTAACATCGGGATAATGTTAACTAGATGTTAAAATGTCAGGATAATGCTAACTAGATGTAGTAACTTCAGGATAATGTTAACTAGATGTAGTAACGTCAGGATAATGTTAACTAGATGTATTAACGTTAGGATACTGTTAACTAGATGTTTTAACGTCAGGATAATGTTAACTAGATGTTGTAATGTCAGGATAATGCTAACTAGATGTAATAACATCAGGATAATGTTAACTAGATGTAGTAACGTCAGGATAATGTTAACTAGATGTAGTAACGTCAGGATAATGTTAACTAGATGTATTAACATTAAGATAATGTTAACTAGATGTTTTAACGTCATGATAATGTTAGCTAGATGTTGTAATGTCAGGATAATGTTAACTAGATGTAGTAACGTCAGGATAATGCTAACTAGATGTAGTAACGTCAGGATAATGTTAACTAGATGTAGTAACGTCAGGATAATGTTAACTAGATGTTGTAATGTTAAGATAATGTTAACTAGATGTAGTAAGGTTAGGATAATGTTAACTAGTTAACATTGTGGGGTGTCTCAGTAGCGTAACTGAATGGGGTGACTCAGCAGGGTGACTCAGTAGCGTAACTCAGTGGGGTGTCTCAGTAGCGTAACTCAGTGGGGTGTCTCAGTAGCGTGACTCAGTGGGGTGACTCAGCAGGGTGACTCAGTAGGGTGACTCAGTAGCATAACTCAGTGGGGTGTCTCAGTAGGGTGACTCAGTAGGGTGACTCAGTAACGTAACTCAGTTGGGTGACTCAGTAGGGTGACGCAGTAGGGTGACTCAGTAGCGTAACTCAGTGGGGTGTCTCAGTAGGGGTGACTCAGCAGGGTGACTCAGTGGGGTGACTCAGTAGGGTGACTCAGTAGCGTAACTCAGTGGGGCGACTCAGTGGGGTGACTCAGTAGCGTAACTCAGTGGGGTGACTCAGCGGGGTGACTCAGTGGGGTGACTCAGTAGCGTAACTCAGTGGGGTGTCTCAGTAGCGTAACTCAGTAGCGTAACTCAGTAGGGTGACTCAGTAGCGTAACTCAGTAGGGTGACTCAGTAGCGTAACTCAGTAGGGTGACTCGGTAGCGTAAGTCAGTGGGGTAACTCAGTTGGGTGTCTCAGTAGGGTGACTCATTAGTGTAACTCAGTTGGGTGTCTCTGTACCGTAACTCAGTAGCGTAACTCAGTGGGGTGACTCAGTAGCGTGACTCAGTGGGGTGACTCAGTAGGGTGACTCAGTGGGGTGACTCAGTAGGGTGACTCAGTAGAGTGACTCAATGGGGTGACTCAGTGGGGTGACTCAGTAGGGTGACTCAGTAGCATAACTCAGTGGGTGACTCAGTAGGGTGACTCAGTAGCGTAACTCAGTGGGGTGACTCAGTAGGGTGACTCAGTAGCGTAACTCAGTAGGGTGACTCAGTGGGGTGACTCAGTAGGGTGACTCAGTAGCATAACTCAGTGGGTGACTCAGTAGGGTGACTCAGTAGCGTAACTCAGTGGGGTGACTCAGTAGGGTGACTCAGTAGCGTAACTCAGTGGGGTGACTCAGTGGGGTGACTCAGTAGCGTAACTCAGTGGGGTGACTCAGCGGGGTGACTCAGTGGGGTGACTCAGTAGCGTAACTCAGTGGGGTGACTCAGTAGCATAACTCAGTAGGGTGACTCAGTAGGGTGACTCAGTAGCGTGACTCAGTGGGGTGACTCAGTAGGGTGACTCAGTGGGGTGACTCAGTAGGGTGACTCAGTAGAGTGACTCAATGGGGTGACTCAGTGGGGTGACTCAGTAGGGTGACTCAGTAGGGTGACTCAGTAGCGTAACTCAGTGGGGTGACTCAGTAGGGTGACTCAGTAGCGTAACTCAGTGGGGTGACTCAGTGGGGTGACTCAGTAGCGTAACTCAGTGGGGTGACTCAGCGGGGTGACTCAGTGGGGTGACTCAGTAGCGTAACTCAGTGGGGTGACTCAGTAGCATAACTCAGTAGGGTGACTCAGTAGGGTGACTCAGTAGGGTGACTCAGTAGCGTAACTCAGTGGGGTGACTCAGTAGGGTGACTCAGTAGGGTGACTCAGTAACGTAACTCACTGGGGTGTCTCAGTAGGTGTGACTCAGCAGGGTGACTCAGTGGGGTGACTCAGTAGGGGTGACTCAGCAGGGTGCCTCAGTGGGGTGACTCAGTAGGGTGACTCAGTAGCGTAACTCAGTGGGGTGACTCAGTAGGGTGGACTCAGTAGCGTAACTCAGTGGGGTGACTCAGTGGGGTGACTCAGTAGCGTAACTCAGTAAGGATCAGTGGGTGACTCAGTGGGGTGACTCAGTAGGGTGACTCAGTAGCGTAACTCAGTGGGGCGACTCAGTGGGGTGACTCAGTAGCGTAACTCCAGTGGGGTGACTCAGCGAAATTGACTCAGTGGGAGTGACTCAGTAGCGTAACTCAGTGGGGTGTCTCAGTAGCGTAACTCAGTAGCGTAACTCAGTAGGGTGACTCAGTAGCGTAACTCAGTAGGGTGACTCAGTAGCGTAACTCAGTAGGGTGACTCGTTAGCGTAGTCAGAGTGGGTAACTCAGTTGGGTGTCTCAGTAGGGTGACTCATTAGTGTAGCCTGGTTGGGTGTCTCTGTACCGTAACTCAGTAGCGTAACTCAGTGGGGTGACTCAGTAGCGTGACTCAGTGGGGTGACTCAGTAGGGTGACTCAGTGGGGTGACTCAGTAGGGTGACTCAGTAGAGTGACTCAATGGGGTGACTCAGTGGGGTGACTCAGTAGGGTGACTCAGTAGCATAACTCAGTGGGTGACTCAGTAGGGTGACTCAGTAGCGTAACTCAGTGGGGTGACTCAGTAGGGTGACTCAGTAGCGTAACTCAGTAGGGTGACTCAGTGGGGTGACTCAGTAGGGTGACTCAGTAGCATAACTCAGTGGGTGACTCAGTAGGGTGACTCAGTAGCGTAACTCAGTGGGGTGACTCAGTAGGGTGACTCAGTAGCGTAACTCAGTGGGGTGACTCAGTGGGGTGACTCAGTAGCGTAACTCAGTGGGGTGACTCAGCGGGGTGACTCAGTGGGGTGACTCAGTAGCGTAACTCAGTGGGGTGACGCAGTAGCATAACTCAGTAGGGTGACTCAGTAGGGTGACTCAGTAGCGTGACTCAGTGGGGTGACTGGTAAGGGTGACTCAGTAGGGTGACTCAGTAGGTGACTCAGTAGTGACTCAATGAGGTGACTCAGTGGGGTGACTCAGTAGGGTGACTCAGTAGGGTGACTCAGTAGCGTAACTCAGTGGGGTGACTCAGTAGCGTAACTCAGTGGGGTGACCCAGTAGGGGTGAATCAGTGGGGTGACTCAGTAGGGGTGACTCAGTAGGGTGACTGTGAGTGCTCAGTGGGGTGACTCAGTAGGGTGACTCAGCATAACTCAGTGGGTGACTCAGTAGGGTGACTCAGTAGGGTGACTCAGTAGGGTAACTCAGTGCGGGTGACTCAGTGGTGACTCAGTAGGGTGACTCAGCAGCGCAACTCACTGGGGTGTCTCAACTCAGTAGGGTGACTCAGTGGGGTGACTCAGCAGGGTGACTCAGCAGAGTGACTCAGTAGGGTGACTCAGTAGCGTAACTCAGTGAGGTGACTCAGTAAGGTGACTCAGCAGCGTAACTCAGTGGGGTGACTCAGCAGCGTGACTCAGTGGGGTGACTCAGCAGGGTGACTCAATGGGACTCAGTAGGGTGTCTCAGTAGGATGACTCAGTGGTGTGTCTTAGTAGGGTGACTCAGTAGCGTAACTCAGCAGGGTGACTCAGTAGGGTGACTCAGTAGCATAACTCAGTGGGTGACTCAGTAGGGTGACTTAGTGGGGTGACTCAGTAGGGTGACTCAGTAGGGTGACTCAGTGGTGTGACTCAGTAGGGTGACTCAGTAGCGTAACTCAGTGGGGTGACTCAGTAGCGTAACTCAGTAGCGTGACTCAGTAGGGTGAATCAGTGGGTGACTCAGTAGGGTGACTCAGTAGGGTGACTCAGTGGGGTGACTCAGTAGTGTAACTCAGTAGGGTGACTCAGTAGCATAACTCAGTGGGGTGACTCAGTAGGGTGACTCAGTGGGGTGACTCAGTTGGGTGACTCAGTAGGGTGACTCAGTGGTGTGACTCAGTAGGGTGACTCCAGTAGTAACTCAGTGGGTAACTCAGTAGCGTAACTCAGTGGGGTGACTCAGTAGGGTGACTCAGTAGCGTGACTCAGTAGGGGTGACTCAGTAGGGTGACTCAGTAGGTGGAGTGACTCAGTAGGAGTGACTCAGTGGGGAGACTCAGTAGGGGTGACTCAGTAGGGTAACTCAGTAGGCTGACTCAGTGGGGTGTCTTAGTAGGGTGACTCATTAGGGTAACTCAGTGGCGTAACTCAGTAGGGTGACTCAGTAGCGTAACTCAGTAGGGTGACTCAGTAGGTGTCTCAGTAGGGTGACTCAATGGGGTGACTCAGTAGCGTAACTCAGTGGGGTGTCTCAGTAGCGTAACTCAGTAGCGTAACTCAGTAGGGTGACTCAGTAAACTCAGTGGGGTAACTCAGTAGGGTGTCTCAGTAGCGTAACTCAGTAGTGTAACTCAGTAGGGTGACTCAGTAGCGTAACTCAGTGGGAGGTAACTCAGTAGCGTAACTCAGTGGGGTGTCTCAGTAGCGTAGCTCAGTAGTGTAACTCAGTAGGGTGACTCAAAGTAGCGTAACTCAGTGGGGTAATAAGGTAGCGTGAACTAATTGGGGTAACTCAGTAGCGTAACTCAGTAGCGTAACTCAATAGGGGTGACTCAGTAGCGTAACTCAGTAGGGTGACTCAGTAGCATAACTCAGTGGGGAGAGTCAGTAGGGTGACTCAGCAGGGTGACTCAGGGTGACTCAGTAGCGTAACTCAGCTCAGGGTGACTCAGTAGGGTGACTCAGTAGGGTGACTCCAGGAGGGTGACTCAGTCGCGTAACTCAGTGAGTGGACTCAGTAGGGTGACTCAGTAGAGTGACTCAGTGGGGGTGACTAAGTAGGGTGACTCATGTTGCATAACTCAGTGGGGTGACTCAGTAGGGTGACTCAGTAGGCACTCAGTAGGGTGACTCAGCATAACTCAGTGGGGTAACTCAGTAGGGTAACTCAGTAGGGTGACTCAGTAGGGTGACTCAGTACGGTGACTCAGTGGGTGTCTCAGTAGGGTGACTCAGTAGGTGACTCAGTAGGGTGACTCAGTAGGGTGACTCAGTAGGGTGACTCAGTGGGGTGACTCAGTAGGGTGACTCAGTAGCGTAACTCAGTAGGGTGACTCAGTAGGGTGACTCAGTAGGGTGACTCAGGAGGGTGACTCAGTGGGGTGACTCAGTAGGGTGACTCAGTGGGGTGACTCAGTGGGTTGACTCAGTGGGGTTACATGAAGGACATGTGCATCAGGAGCATGTCCTTAGCTCTAACAGAATTTCAGACATCCAGAAGTCTATAAAGATATCTGACCCTTTCCCCCGGTGCTTTCTCTCCTTCACTCCCTCTCTCACATGATAGAAGGGGATTCTGATGGAATTTTCACTTTTATTTCCTGGAGTTTCCATATTTATAGAATCTGTTCCGAATTAGCCTTGACCTGCATCGCACACATTTCTCTCCCTCCCCCCTCTCTCTCCCTCCATCTCTCTCCCCCCTTCTCTCTCCCTCCATCTCTCTCTCCCTCCCCTTTCTCTCCCTCCACCTCTCTCCCCTCCCCTCTCTCTCCCTCCCCCCTCTCTCTCCCTCCACCTCTCTCTCCTCCCCCTCTCTCTCCCTCCCCCTCTCTCCCCTCCATCTCTCTCTCCTCCTCCCCCTTTGCTCCCTCCACCTCTCTCTCTCCCCTCCATCTCTCGCTCCCTCCCCTTTCTCTCCCTCCATCTATCTCTCTCCCTCCATCTCTCTCTCTCCCCCCCCTCCATCTCTCGCTCCCTCCCCTTTCTCTCCCTCCATCTATCTCTCTCCCTCCACCTCTCTCTCCCTCCATCTCTCTCTCTCCCTCCATCTCTCTCTCTCCCTCCATCTATCTCTCTCCCCATCTCTCTCTCCCTCCACCTCTCCCCCAACCTCGCTCTCTCCCCATCTCTCTCTCCCCTACACATCCCCCCACCTCTCTCACTCTCTCTCTCCACCTCTCCCTCCACCTCTCTCCCACCCCACCTCTTTCTCCCTCCATCTCTCTCTCCCCCCACCTCTCTCCCTCCACCTCTCCCTCCCTCCATCTCTCTCCCACCTCTCTTCCCTCATCTCTCTCCCCCACCTCTCTCTCTCCACCTCTCTCTCTCCACCTCTCTCTCCTCCACCTCTCTCACTCCACCTCTCTCCACCTCTCTCTCTCCACCTCTCTCTCCCTCCATCTCTCTCTCCCACCCTCTCTCCCTCCACCTCTCTCTCTCCACCTCTCTCTCTCTCCACCTCTCCCTCCCTCCACCTCTCCTCCATCTCTCTCTCTCCACCTCTCCCTCCCTCCATCTCTCTCTCTCTCCACCTCTCTCTCTCTCACCTCTCCCCTCCCTCCACCTCTCATCTCTCTCTCTCCACCTCTCTCCCTCCACCTCTCTCCCTCCACCTCTCCCTCCTCCACCTCTCTCTCCCTCCACCTCTCTCTCCCTCCACCTCTCTATCTCTCCACCTCTCTCTCCCTCCATCTCTCTCTCTCTCCCTCCATCTCTCTCTCTCCCCCTCCATCTATCTCTCTCCCCATCTCTCTCTCCCTCCACCTCTCCCCCAACCTCGCTCTCTCCCCATCTCTCTCCCTACATCCCCCACCTCTCTCACTCTCTCTCTCCACCTCTCCCTCCACCTCTCTCCCCCCCCACCTCTTTCTCCCTCCATCTCTCTCTCCCCCACCTCTCTCTCCCTCCACCTCTCCCTCCCTCCATCTCTCTCCCACCTCTCTTCCCTCACCTCTCTCCCCACCTCTCTCTCTCCACCTCTCTCTCTCCACCGCTCTCTCCCTCCACCTCTCTCACTCCACCTCTCTCCACCTCTCTCCTCCACCTCTCTCCCCCCCTCTCTCTCTCCACCTCTCTCTCCCTCCACTCTCTCTCCACCTCTCTCTCTCTCCACCTCTCCCTCCTCCACCTCTCTATCTCTCTCTCCACCTCTCCCTCCCTCCATCTCTCTCTCTCTCCACCTCTCTCCTCCCCTCTCCCTCCTCCACCTCTCACTCCATCTCTCTCTCTCCACCTCTCTCCTCCACCTCTCTCCCCCACCTCTCCCTCCCTCCACCTCTCTCTCCCTCCACCTCTCTCCCTCCACCTCTCTATCTCTCCACCTCTCTATCTCTCCACCTCTCTCTCTCTCCACCTCTCTCTCTCTCCACCTCTCCCTCCTCCATCTCTCTCTCCCACCTCTCTCTCTCCACCTCTCTCTCTCTCCACCTCTCCCTCCCTCCCTCCTCTCTCTCCTCTCCACCTCTCCCTCCATCTCTCTCTCTCTCCCTCCATCTATCTCTCCCTCCATCTCTCTCTCCCTCCAGCTCTCTCCTCCACCTCTCTCCCCCACCTCTACCCCACCTATCTCTCTCCCCATCTCTCTCTCCCTCCACCTCTCCCCCAACCTCTCTCTCTCCCCATCTCTCTCTCCCTACACATCCCCCCACCTCTCTCACTCTCTCTCTCCACCTCTCCCTCCACCTCTCTCCCACCCCACCATCTCTCCTCCCCCCACCTCTCTCTCCCTCCACCTCTCCTCCCTCCATCTCTCTCCCACCTCTCTTCCCTCACCTCTCCTCCCCACCTCTCTCTCTCCACCTCTCTCTCTCCACCTCTCTCCCTCCACCTCTCTCACTCCACCTCTCTCCACCTCTCTCTCCACCTCTCTCTCCCCATCTCTCTCTCTCCACCTCTCTCCCTCCACCTCTCTCTCTCACCTCTCTCCTCTCTCCACCTCTCCTCCCTCCACCTCTCACTCCATCTCTCTCTCTCCACCTCTCCCTCCCTCCATCTCTCTCTCTCTCCACCTCTCTCTCTCCACCTCTCCCTCCCTCCACCTCTCACTCCATCTCTCTCCTCCACCTCTCTCCATCTCTCTCTCACCTCTCCCTCCTTCCACCTCTCTCTCCCTCCACCTCTCTCTCTCTCACCTCTCCCTCCCTCCACCTCTCACTCCATCTCTCTCTCCACCTCTCTCCCTCCACCTCTCTCCCTCCACCTCTCCCTCCCTCCACCTCTCTCTCCCTCCACCTCTCTCTCCCTCCACCTCTCTATCTCTCCACCTCTCTATCTCTCCACCTCTCTCTCTCTCCACCTCTCTCTCTCTCCACCTCTCCCTCCCTCCATCTCTCTCTCCACCTCTCTCTCTCCACCTCTCTCTCTCTCCACCTCTCCCTCCCTCCACCTCTCTCTCTCTCCACCTCTCTCTCTCTCCACCTCTCACTCCATCTCTCTCTCCACCTCTCTCTCTCCACCTCTCTCTCTCTCCTTGCTCTCTCTCCACCTCTCCCTCCACCTCTCACTCCATCTCTCTCTCTCCACCTCTCTCTTTCACCTCTCTCTTCCACCTCTTTCCCTCCACCTCTCTCTCTTCACCTCTCTCTCCACCTCTCCACCTCTCTCTCCACCTCTCTCTCCACCTCTCTCTCCTCCACCTCTCTCTCTCCACCTCTCTCTCCACCTCTCTCCACCACTCCCTCCCTCCACCTCTCTCTCTCTCCACTCTCTCTCCACCTCTCTCTCCCTCCACCTCTCTCCTCCACCTCTCTCTCTCCACCTCTCTCTCTCAACTCTCTCTCTCCACTCTCTCTCTCCACCTCTCTCTCCACCTCTCCTCCTCCACCTCTCCCTCCCTCCCTCCACCTCTCTCTCTCTCCACCTCTCTCTCTCCACCCTCTCTCTCTCTCCACCTCTCTCTCCACCTCTCCCTCTCTCCACCGCTCCTCCCTCCATCTCTCTCTCCCTCCAGCTTTCTCTCCCACTTGTTTTGCTTCTCATTTTAGCCAACAGAACTTTAAAGGGCAATAAAACATACACATTTTAATCAGCCCTTTAAACAGTTCTTTCTCGTTTTGCCTTCCAGAGACAGTTTTTAAACCCCTCCCTACCTCCACCCCCACCCCTCCCCTTGCTTGTAGAGTCACTGATGCATGATGGTCAGAACTTGATAGGCATACAGAGGGTATGGGCTAGTGTGCAGTAATGAGAGTGTGTGTGTGTGTGTGTGTGTGTGTGTGTGTGTGTGTGTGTGTGTGTGTGTGTGTGTGTGTGTGTGTGTGTGTGTGTGTGTGTGTGTGTGTGTGTGTGTGTGTGTGTGTGTGTGTGTGTGTGTGTGTGTGTGTGTGTGTGTGTGTGTGTAGTTGTCTTCTAGTGTGTGTGGTCTGTGGTAGTGGAGCATTATATTACTAATACATAGATGTTATTATATTACACACTCTTTCATCTCTGTCTGGTTGTGTCATCATGGAGACAAAGGAACGTGCTACTTTTATATGAAACCCAAAATCCTACTTCAGTATAGAACTAATGACTACTACAGGACTACAGAGAGAGAGAGAGAGAGGGGAGAAGGAGGGAGGGAGAGAGAAAGAAGTGGGAGGGAGAAAGAGAGAGGGAGAGAGGAGAGAGAAGGGGTAGGGAGGGAGAGAGAGGGAGAGAGAGGGAGAGAGAAGGGGTAGGGAGGGAGAAAGAGAGAGAGAGAGAGAGAGAGAGAGAGAGAGAGAGAGAGAGAGAGAGAGAGAGAGAGAGAGAGAGAGAGAGAGAGAAGGGGTAGGGAGGGAGGGAGGGAGGGAGGGAGGGAGGGAGGGAGGGAGGGAGGGAGGGAGGGCGAAAGAAAGAAAGAAAGAAAGAAAGAGGATGAGAGAGGGAGAGTCTAAGCCGTGTCTAGGCCGGGGGTATAGTTCTACTAAGCCAAATGGAATTGTTTTAGGAAGGTCATATCACAGATTATTTATATAATATACAGAAATGTATAGATAGATGGGATGACCTTTCACCTCAGATGGGATGTCTCCTGGTCTGATGAACACTGCTCTAGTTCTGTCACCTTTCACCTCAGATGGGATGTCTCCTGGTCTGATAAACACTGCTCAAGAGATCACAGTGTAAAGGTTTATATTTAAAGAGATCACACAGTGTAAAGGTTTATATTTACAGAGATCACAGTGTAAAGGTTTATATTTACAGAGATCACAGTGTAAAGGTTTATATTTAAAGAGATCACAGTGTAAAGGTTTATATTTACAGAGATCACAGTGTAAAGGTTTATATTTAAAGAGATCACACAGTGTAAAGGTTTATATTTACAGAGATCACAGTGTAAAGGTTTATATTTAAAGAGATCACAGTGTAAAGGTTTATATTTACAGAGATCACAGTGTAAAGGTTTATATTTAAAGAGATCACACAGTGTAAAGGTTTATATTTACAGAGATCACATAGTGTAAAGGTTTATATTTACAGAGATCACAGTGTAAAGGTTTATATTTACAGAGATCACAGTGTAAAGGTTTATATTTACAGAGATCACAGTGTAAAGGTTTATATTTACAGAGATCACAGTGTACCCTATCAACTCCACCTGGGTTGGGGTCAATTCCTTTTCAATTCATTCAATGAAGAAAGATCAGTTTCCTCATTTCCTCCTGTTAGAATTGGACTTTCAGCTGACTTCCTGAGGTGACTCAATTGAAATGGAGCTGACCCCAACCTCCACTGATACATTGCCCCATATGTAAGCCCCAAAATCAACAGCAGTATCTGAGCAGAACAAAGGATCATGCTGACATGCTTCTCCTATTGTTCTACACAGTAATCTGTGCAATACGAACATAGACAATATTCATTGGGAGAATATCAATTGGATTTCCTTGATTCCTCACATCCTCTTTCTTTGATTCCTTCAAACCCATTGGATGAGGTGAGGGGCCCTCTCACCATCTCATCCAAGGGGGTTTTAAGAAGGATTACTCGTGCCCTCAAATGGTGGAACAAACTCCCTCACGACGCCAGGACAGCGGAGTCAATCACCACCTTCCGGAGACACCTGAAACCCCACCTCTTTAAGGAATACCTAGGATAGGTTAAGTAATCCCTCTCACCCCACCCCCCCTAAGTTTTAGATGCACTATTGTTAAGTGACTGTCCCACTGGATGTCATGGTGAATGCACCAATTTGTAAGTCGCTCTGGATAAGAGCGTCTGCTAAATGACTTAAATGTAAATGTAAATGAGAGAGGACACAATGAATCAAGGAAAAAAAATTGAGATTCTGTTATTGCCAAAGACATGTGGTCCCTCCCAAATCAACTTCTTGGAAAAATATAATTTCCTTGATTCATTGTGTCCTCTCTCCTTGCCTCCTTATCCAAACGCATTTGAGGAAGCAAGGAATCCTTCTCAAACTCATTGGATGAGATGGTGAGAGGGCTCTCCTCTCTGACCTTCTCATCCAATGGGTTTGGAGGAAAACACGAGGAATGCAAGGAGACAAAAAAATGCACTCCTTAAAGTATAGATGAGATAGAATCTGCGAAAGCCAGCAGCAACGGGAGGAGGAGGGTCGGGAACTGGGTTATTTTCTTCTGGTTAGGCTATCTTGATTTCTGTCTCCCTCTTGAGGAATGTGTGTGTCTTGATTATTTAAAGCAACAGTAGCCTATATATAGTTTACTTTATTAAAACACATAAGGTGTGTCTATATAGGGAAAATACACCTTTAAAATGCAAGTTAAAGAATAGGACCAAATCAAATCAAACTTGATTAAGTAAAATAGGCGGTGGTGTAGATTGCCTCAAGATAACATCGTAATATTCTATATCTGTAAGTTCAAATCAAAGTTTATTTGTCACGTGCGCCGAATACAACAGTGAAATGCTGAATACAACAGGTGTAGTAGACCTCACAGTGAAATGCTGAATACAACAGGTGTAGTAGACCTCACAGTGAAATGCTGAATACAACAGGTGTGGTAGACCTTACAGTGAAATGCTGAATACAACAGGTGTAGTAGACCTTACAGTGAAATGCTGAATACAACAGGTGTAGTAGACCTCACAGTGAAATGCTGAATACAACAGGTGTAGTAGACCTCACAGTGAAATGCTGAATACAACAGAGAGACCTTACAGTGAAATGCTGAATACAACAGGTGTAGTAGACCTCAGTGAAATGCTGAATACAACAGGTGTAGTAGACCTTACAGTGAAATGCTGAATACAACAGGTGTAGTAGACCTCACAGTGAAATGCTGAATACAACAGGTGTAGTAGACCTCACAGTGAAATGCTGAATACAACAGGTGTGGTAGACCTTACAGTGAAATGCTGAATACAACAGGTGTAGTAGACCTCACAGTGAAATGCTGAATACAACAGGTGTAGTAGACCTTACAGTGAAATGCTGAATACAACAGGTGTAGTAGACCTCACAGTGAAATGCTGAATACAACAGGTGTAGTAGACCTCACAGTGAAATGCTGAATACAACAGGTGTAGTAGACCTTACAGTGAAATGCTGAATACAACAGGTGTAGTAGACCTCACAGTGAAATGCTGAATATAACAGGTGTAGGTAGACCTGACAGTGAAATGCTGAATACAACAGGTGTAGTAGACCTTACAGTGAAATGCTGAATACAACAGGTGTAGTAGACCTCACAGTGAAATGCTGAATACAACAGGTGTAGTAGACCTCACAGTGAAATGCTGAATACAACAGGTGTAGTAGACCTTACAGTGAAATGCTGAATACAACAGGTGTAGTAGACCTCACAGTGAAATGCTGAATACAACAGGTGTAGTAGACCTTACAGTGAAATCCTGAATACAGCAGGTGTAGTAGACCTCACAGTGAAATGCTGAATACAACAGGTGTAGTAGACCTCACAGTGAAATGCTGAATACAACAGGTGTAGTTGACCTCACAGTGAAATTACAGCTGAATAGTGCAAAAAATATGTTAGGTGAACAATAGGTAAGTAAAGAAATAAAACAACAGTAAAAAGACAGGCTGTATACAGTAGAGAGGCTATATACAGTAGAGGCTATATACAGTAGTGAGGCTATATACAGTAGGTGCTATATACAGTAGAAGGTTATATACAGTAGAAACATATACAGTAGAAAAGGCTACAGGCAGTAGAGAGGCTATATACAGTAGAGAGGCTATATACAGTAGAGAGAATATATATACAGTAGAGAGGCTATATACAGTAGAGAGGCTATATACAGTAGAGAGGCTATAACAGTAGAGAGGCTCTATACAGTAGAGAGGTTATATACAGTAGAGAGGCTATGTACAGTAGAGGGGCTATATACAGTAGAGAGGCTATATACAGTAGAGAGAATATATATACAGTAGAGAGGCTATATACAGTAGAGAGACTATATACAGTAGAGAGGCTATATACAGTAGAGAGGCTATAACAGTAGAGAGGCTCTATACAGTAGAGAGGTTATATACAGTAGAGAGGCTATGTACAGTAGAGGGGCTATATACAGTAGAGAGGCTTTATACAGTAGAGGGGCTATATACAGTAGAGAGGCTATATACAGTAGCAAGGCTATATACAGTAGAGAGACTATATACAGTAGAGGCTATATACAGTAGAGAGGCTGTATACAGTAGTGAGGCTATATACAGTAGAGAGGCTATATACAGTAGAGAAGCTATGTACAGTAGAGGGGCTATATACAGTAGAGAGGCTTTATACAGTAGAGAGGCTTTATACAGTAGACAGGCTATATACGTAGCGAGGCTACATACAGACACTGGTTAGTCAGGCTGATTGAGGTAGTATGTACATGTAGATATAGTTAAAGTGACTATGCTATATAATAAACAGAGAGTAGCAGCAGCGTAAAAAAGGGGTTGGGGGGGGCACACAATGGAAATAGTCCGGGTAACCATTTGATTACCTGTTCAGGAGTCTTATGGCTTAGGGGGTAACAAACTGTTGAGAAGCCTTTTGGTCCTAGATTTGGTGCTCTGGTACCACTTGCCATGCGGTACTAGAGAGAACAGTCTATAACTGGGGTGGCTGGGGTCTTTGACAATTTTCAGGGCCTTCCTCTGACACCGCCTGGTATAGAGATCCTGGATGGCAGGCAGCTTGGCCCCAGTGATGTACTGGGCCGTACGCACTACCCTCTGTAGTGCCTTGCGGTCAGAGGCCAAGCAATTGCCGTACCAGGCAGTGATGCAACCAGTCAGGATGCTCTCGATGGTGCAGCTGTAAAACCTCTCGATGTCGCTCTCGAAGTTAAACTAAATATTATCACTTTACATAGAAAAAATCTTGAGGCTAGAAAAATGAATTGACAAATATTACGAAAACAAGCCACACCCAAACATGACGGAGAGTAAACAAAGTGTACCAATCTCAAAAAGAAAACACGCCTCCTCGACGGACACAGACGACTTATGCTTTTAACCACCGGGAATGTTAAGGGTGGAAACCAATCTGTTCAAATCAGTAAATGACAAAATGGTCTTTAATTAGTGTGGAAAGACCACCAGAGGGCAGGCTGGGCTCACGGATAGTAGCCCAACAAGGCATGGGAGACAAGGTAACCAGAGGCAATTAAGCACAGCTGACGGTACTAATGACATACTGTCCTTCCCCTATAAGAGAGAGAATGGAACCAGCAGAGAGGAAGGGGAAAACTATCTCTGGAAGATGGCCACCGAGACAGAGGAGCTATCCAGGAAGAACCACTAAGAATGGCCACCGAGACAGAGGAGCTATCCAGGAAGAACCACTAAGAATGGCCACCGAGACAGAGGAGCTATCAGGAAGAACCACTAAGAATGGCCACCGAGACAGAGGAGCTATCCAGGAAGAACCACTAAGAATGGCCACCGAGACAGAGGAGCTATCCAGGAAGAACCACTAAGAATGGCCACCGAGACAGAGGAGCTATCCAGGAAGAACCACTAAGAATGGCCACCGAGACAGAGGAGCTATCCAGGAAGAACCACTAAGAATGGCCACCGAGACAGAGGAGCTATCCAGGAAGAACCACTAAGAATGGCCACCGAGACAGAGGAGCTATCCAGGAAGAACCACTAAGAATGGCCACCGAGACAGAGGAGCTATCCAGGAAGAACCACTAAGAATGGCCACCGAGACAGAGGAGCTATCCAGGAAGAACCACTAAGAATGGCCACCGAGACAGAGGAGCTATCCAGGAAGAACCACTAAGAATGGCCACCGAGACAGAGGAGCTATCCAGGAAGAACCACTAAGAATGGCCACCGAGACAGAGGAGCTATCCAGGAAGAACCACTAAGAATGGCCACCGAGACAGAGGAGCTATCCAGGAAGAACCACTAAGAATGGCCACCGAGACAGAGGAGCTATCCAGGAAGAACCACTAAGAATGGCCACCGAGACAGAGGAGCTATCCAGGAAGAACCACTAAGAATGGCCACCTAGACAGAGGAGCTGTCCAGGAAGAACCACTAAGACGGTGACAATCCTGTGACTTTTGTTGTAGTTTAAAGATAATCCTATTGTGTTCCTGTTTCATCTGGAGAAGAAGATGTATGTTTTGCTTTGGAAGATTTTCATTGATTATGTTGGAGTGTTTGTGTTGACCAAATGCCCTCAATAGAGAACTGTGTTCAATCAAGAAAACCTACTCCTGACTTGTTTATTCCAGCTTTAGAGTGACGCCCAATTACTTGGTCCGCTCACATCAGTAAATACACAAGAGTTCAGGGGCCTTGCTTTAACAAACTTAACCATTTTCACTGTAGTGTACAAAACGTCTTTCAAGCTGTCAGGCATTCCCTTGGCAGCAAGAGCCTCTTGGTGGTTGCTGCTGTGGACCCAAGTGGCGTCGAGAGCAACTGCTTGCACTCGCGTTACCACTCCACTATGTCTCCCTGTCATGACTTTTGTGCCATCAGTACAGACACCAACACATCTTGACCACCAAAGTCCATTTGCTGTCACAAAGCTGTCCAGTA
>NW_025750848.1:0-17466 GCF_021184085.1 Oncorhynchus gorbuscha | reverse complement strand
CCAGTCAGTCAGGTTGTATTGTAAAGGACTGTGGTCATGTCTAGTCTCCTCCAGTCAGTCAGGTTGTATCTGTAAAGGACTGTGGTCATGTCTAGTCTCCTCCAGTCAGTCAGGTTGTATCTGTAAAGGACTGTGGTCATGTCTAGTCTCCTCCAGTCAGTCAGGTTGTATCTGTAAAGGACTGTGGTCATGTCTAGTCTCCTCCAGTCAGGGACTGTTGTATCTGTAAAGGACTGTGGTCATGTCTAGTCTCCTCCAGTCAGGTTGTATCTGTAAAGGACTGTGGTCATGTCTAGTCTCCTCCAGTCAGGTTGTATCTGTAAAGGACTGTGGTCATGTCTAGTCTCCTCCAGTCAGTCAGGTTGTATCTGTAAAGGACTGTGGTCATGTCTAGTCTCCAGTCAGTCAGGTTGTATCTGTAAAGGACTGTGGTCATGTCTAGTCTCCTCCAGTCAGGTTGTAACTGTAAAGGACTGTGGTCATGTCTAGTCTCCTCCAGTCAGTCAGGTTGTATCTGTAAAGGACTGTGGTCATGTCTAGTCTCCTCCAGGTTGTATCTGTAAAGGACTGTGGTCAGTTGTATCTGTAAAGGACTGTGGTCATGTCTAGTCTCCTCCAGTCAGTCAGGTTGTATCTGTAAAGGACTGTGGTCATGTCTAGTCTCCTCCAGTCAGTCAGGTTGTATCTGTAAAGGACTGTGGTCATGTCTAGTCTCCTCCAGTCAGGTTGTATCTGTAAAGGACTGTGGTCATGTCTAGTCTCCTCCAGTCAGGTTGTATCTGTAGGACTGTGGTCATGTCTAGTCTCCTCCAGTCAGGTTGTATCTGTAAAGGACTGTGGTCATGTCTAGTCTCCTCCAGTCAGTCAGGTTGTATCTGTAAAGGACTGTGGTCATGTCTAGTCTCCTCCAGTCAGTCAGGTTGTATCTGTAAAGGACTGTGGTCATGTCTAGTCTCTCCAGTCAGTCAGGTTGTATCTGTAAAGGACTGTGGTCATGTCTAGTCTCCTCCAGTCAGTCAGGTTGTATCTGTAAAGGACTGTGGTCATGTCTAGTCTCCTCCAGTCAGTCTGTAAAGGACTGTGGTCATGTCTAGTCTCCTCCAGTCAGTCAGGTTGTATCTGTAAAGGACTGTGGTCATGTCTAGTCTCCTCCAGTCAGTCAGGTTGTATCTGTAAAGGACTGTGGTCATGTCTAGTCTCCAGTCCAGTCAGGTTGTATCTGTAAAGGACTGTGGTCATGTCTAGTCTCCTCCAGTCAGTCAGGTTGTATCTGTAAAGGACTGTGGTCATGTCTAGTCTCCTCCAGTCAGTCAGGTTGTATCTGTAAAGGACTGTGGTCATGTCTAGTCTCCTCCAGTCAGTCAGGTTGTATCTGTAAAGGACTGTGGTCATGTCTAGTCTCCTCCAGTCAGTCAGGTTGTATCTGTAAAGGACTGTGGTCATGTCTAGTCTCCTCCAGTCAGTCAGGTTGTATCTGTAAAGGACTGTGGTCATGTCTAGTCTCCTCCAGTCAGGTTGTATCTGTAAAGGACTGTGGTCATGTCTAGTCTCCTCCAGTCAGTCAGGTTGTATCTGTAAAGGACTGTGGTCATGTCTAGTCTCCTCCAGTCAGTCAGGTTGTATCTGTAAAGGACTGTGGTCATGTCTAGTCTCCTCCAGTCAGTCAGGTTGTATCTGTAAAGGACTGTGGTCATGTCTAGTCTCCTCCAGTCAGGGTTGTATCTGTAAAGGACTGTGGTCATGTCTAGTCTCCTCCAGTCAGTCAGGTTGTATCTGTAAAGGACTGTGGTCATGTCTAGTCTCCTCCAGTCAGTCAGGTTGTATCTGTAAAGGACTGTGGTCATGTCTAGTCTCCTCCAGTCAGGTTGTATCTGTAAAGGACTGTGGTCATGTCTAGTCTCCTCCAGTCAGTCAGGTTGTAACTGTAAAGGACTGTGGTCATGTCTAGTCTCCTCCAGTCAGTCAGGTTGTATCTGTAAAGGACTGTGGTCATGTCTAGTCTCCTCCAGTCAGTCAGGTTGTATCTGTAAAGGACTGTGGTCATGTCTAGTCTCCTCCAGTCAGTTGTATCAGGTTGTATCTGTAAAGGACTGTGGTCATGTCTAGTCTCCTCCAGTCAGGTTGTATCTGTAAAGGACTGTGGTCATGTCTAGTCTCCTCCAGTCAGTCAGGTTGTATCTGTAAAGGACTGTGGTCATGTCTAGTCTCCTCCAGTCAGTCAGGTTGTATCTGTAAAGGACTGTGGTCATGTCTAGTCTCCTCCAGTCAGTCAGGTTGTATCTGTAAAGGACTGTGGTCATGTCTAGTCTCCTCCAGTCAGGTTGTATCTGTAAAGGTTGTATCTGTAAAGGTTGTACTGTGGTCATGTCTAGTCTCCTCCAGTCAGGTTGTATCTGTAAGTCAGGACTGTGGTCATGTCTAGTCTCCTCCAGTCAGGTTGTATCTGTAAAGGACTGTGGTCATGTCTAGTCTCCTCCAGTCAGTCAGGTTGTATCTGTAAAGGACTGTGGTCATGTCTAGTCTCCTCCAGTCAGTCAGGTTGTATCTGTAAAGGACTGTGGTCATGTCTAGTCTCCTCCAGTCAGTCAGGTTGTATCTGTAAAGGACTGTGGTCATGTCTAGTCTCCTCCAGTCAGGTTGTATCTGTAAAGGACTGTGGTCATGTCTAGTCTCCTCCAGTCAGGTTGTATCTGTAAAGGACTGTGGTCATGTCTAGTCTCCTCCAGTCAGTCAGGTTGTATCTGTAAAGGACTGTGGTCATGTCTAGTCTCCTCCAGTCAGGTTGTATCTGTAAAGGACTGTGGTCATGTCTAGTCTCCTCCAGTCAGGTTGTATCTGTAAAGGACTGTGGTCATGTCTAGTCTCCTCCAGTCAGTCAGGTTGTATCTGTAAAGGACTGTGGTCATGTCTAGTCTCCTCCAGTCAGTCAGGTTGTATCTGTAAAGGACTGTGGTCATGTCTAGTCTCCTCCAGTCAGGGTTGTATCTGTAAAGGACTGTGGTCATGTCTAGTCTCCTCCAGTCAGTCAGGTTGTATCTGTAAAGGACTGTGGTCATGTCTAGTCTCCTCCAGTCAGTCAGGTTGTATCTGTAAAGGACTGTGGTCATGTCTAGTCTCCTCCAGTCAGTCAGGTTGTATCTGTAAAGGACTGTGGTCATGTCTAGTCTCCTCCAGTCAGTCAGGTTGTATCTGTAAAGGACTGTGGTCATGTCTAGTCTCCTCCAGTCAGGTTGTATCTGTAAAGGACTGTGGTCATGTCTAGTCTCCTCCAGTCAGGTTGTATCTGTAAAGGACTGTGGTCATGTCAGTCAGTCAGGTTGTATCTGTAAAGGACTGTGGTCATGTCTAGTCTCCTCCAGTCAGTCAAAGGTTGTCTCCTCCAGTCTGTAAATGGACTGTGGTCATGTCTAGTCTCCTCCAGTCAGTCAGGTTGTATCTGTAAAGGACTGTGGTCATGTCTAGTCTCCTCCAGTCAGTCAGGTTGTATCTGTAAAGGACTGTGGTCATGTCTAGTCTCCTCCAGTCAGGTTGTATCTGTAAAGGACTGTGGTCATGTCTAGTCTCCTCCAGTCAGTCAGGTTGTATCTGTAAAGGACTGTGGTCATGTCTAGTCTCCTCCAGGACTGTGGTCATGTCAGGTTGTATCTGTAAAGGACTGTGGTCATGTCTAGTCTCCTCCAGTCAGTCAGGTTGTATCTGTAAAGGACTGTGGTCATGTCTAGTCTCCTCCAGTCAGGTTGTATCTGTAAAGGACTGTGGTCATGTCTAGTCTCCTCCAGTCAGTCAGGTTGTATCTGTAAAGGACTGTGGTCATGTCTAGTCTCCTCCAGTCAGGTTGTATCTGTAAAGGACTGTGGTCATGTCTATCTCCTCCAGTCAGTCAGGTTGTATCTGTAAAGGACTGTGGTCATGTCTAGTCTCCTCCAGTCAGTCAGGTTGTATCTGTAAAGGACTGTGGTCATGTCTAGTCTCCTCCAGTCAGTCAGGTTGTATCTGTAAAGGACTGTGGTCATGTCTAGTCTCCTCCAGTCAGTCAGGTTGTATCTGTAAAGGACTGTGGTCATGTCTAGTCTCCTCCAGTCAGTCAGGTTGTATCTGTAAAGGACTGTGGTCATGTCTAGTCTCCTCCAGTCAGTCAGGTTGTATCTGTAAAGGACTGTGGTCATGTCTAGTCTCCTCCAGTCAGTCAGGTTGTAGTCTGTAAAGGACTGTGGTCATGTCTAGTCTCCTCCAGTCAGTCAGGTTGTATCTGTAAAGGACTGTGGTCATGTCTAGTCTCCTCCAGTCAGGTTGTATCTGTAAAGGACTGTGGTCATGTCTAGTCTCCTCCAGTCAGGTTGTATCTGTAAAGGACTGTGGTCATGTCTAGTCTCCTCCAGTCAGTCAGGTTGTATCTGTAAAGGACTGTGGTCATGTCTAGTCTCCTCCAGTCAGTCAGGTTGTATCTGTAAAGGACTGTGGTCATGTCTAGTCTCCTCCAGTCAGTCAGGTTGTATCTGTAAAGGACTGTGGTCATGTCTAGTCTCCTCCAGTCAGGTTGTATCTGTAAAGGACTGTGGTCATGTCTAGTCTCCTCCAGTCAGTCGTTGTATCTGCAAAGGACTGTGGTCATGTCTAGTCTCCTCCAGTCAGGTTGTATCTGTAAAGGACTGTGGTCATGTCTAGTCTCCTCCAGTCAGTCAGGTTGTATCTGTAAAGGACTGTGGTCATGTCTAGTCTCCTCCAGTCAGGTTGTATCTGTAAAGGACTGTGGTCATGTCTAGTCTCCTCCAGTCAGTCAGGTTGTATCTGTAAAGGACTGTGGTCATGTCTAGTCTCCTCCAGTCAGTCAGGTTGTATCTGTAAAGGACTGTGGTCATGTCTAGTCTCCTCCAGTCAGGTTGTATCTGTAAAGGACTGTGGTCATGTCTAGTCTCCTCCAGTCAGTCAGGTTGTATCTGTAAAGGACTGTGGTCATGTCTAGTCTCCTCCAGTCAGTCAGGTTGTATCTGTAAAGGACTGTGGTCATGTCTAGTCTCCTCCAGTCAGGTTGTATCTGTAAAGGACTGTGGTCATGTCTAGTCTCCTCCAGTCAGTCAGGTTGTATCTGTAAAGGACTGTGGTCATGTCTAGTCTCCTCCAGTCAGTCAGGTTGTATCTGTAAAGGACTGTGGTCATGTCTAGTCTCCTCCAGTCAGTCAGGTTGTATCTGTAAAGGACTGTGGTCATGTCTAGTCTCCTCCAGTCAGTCAGGTTGTATCTGTAAAGGACTGTGGTCATGTCTAGTCTCCTCCAGTCTTGTATCTGTAAAGGACTGTGGTCATGTCCTCCTCCAGTCAGTTGTATCTGTAAAGGTTGGTCATGTCTAGTCTCCTCCAGTCAGGGTTGTATCTGTGGTCATGTCTAGTCTCCTCCAGTCAGTCAGGTTGTATCTGTAAAGGACTGTGGTCATGTCTAGTCTCCTCCAGTCAGTCAGGTTGTATCTGTAAAGGACTGTGGTCATGTCTAGTCTCCTCCAGTCAGTCAGGTTGTATCTGTAAAGGACTGTGGTCATGTCTAGTCTCCTCCAGTCAGTCAGGTTGTATCTGTAAAGGACTGTGGTCATGTCTGTAAAGTGTGGTCATCCTCCAGTCAGTCAGGTTGTATCTGTAAAGGACTGTGGTCATGTCTAGTCTCCTCCAGTCAGGTTGTATCTGTAAAGGACTGTGGTCATGTCTAGTCTCCTCCAGTCAGTCAGGTTGTATCTGTAAAGGACTGTGGTCATGTCTAGTCTCCTCCAGTCAGTCAGGTTGTATCTGTAAAGGACTGTGGTCATGTCTAGTCTCCTCCAGTCAAGGTTGTACTGTAAGGACTGGTCATGTCTAGTCTCCTCCAGTCAGGTTGTATCTGTAAAGGACTGTGGTCATGTCTAGTCTCCTCCAGTCAGTCAGGTTGTATCTGTAAAGGACTGTGGTCATGTCTAGTCTCCTCCAGTCAGTCAGGTTGTATCTGTAAAGGACTGTGGTCATGTCTAGTCTCCTCCAGTCAGTCAGGTTGTATCTGTAAAGGACTGTGGTCATGTCTAGTCTCCTCCAGTCAGGTTGTATCAGGTTGTATCTGTAAAGGACTGTGGTCATGTCTAGTCTCCTCCAGTCAGGTTGTATCTGTAAGGACTGTGGTCATGTCTAGTCTCCTCCAGTCAGTCAGGTTGTATCTGTAAAGGACTGTGGTCATGTCTAGTCTCCTCCAGTCAGTCAGGTTGTATCTGTAAAGGACTGTGGTCATGTCTAGTCTCCTCCAGTCAGGTTGTATCTGTAAAGGACTGTGGTCATGTCTAGTCTCCTCCAGTCAGTCAGGTTGTATCTGTAAAGGACTGTGGTCATGTCTAGTCTCCTCCAGTCAGTCAGGTTGTATCTGTAAAGGACTGTGGTCATGTCTAGTCTCCTCCAGTCAGTCAGGTTGTATCTGTAAAGGACTGTGGTCATGTCTAGTCTCCTCCAGTCAGTCAGGTTGTATCTGTAAAGGACTGTGGTCATGTCTAGTCTCCTCCAGTCAGTCAGTTGTATCTGTAAAGGACTGTGGTCATGTCTAGTCTCCTCCAGTCAGTCAGGTTGTATCTGTAAAGGACTGTGGTCATGTCTAGTCTCCTCCAGTCAGGGTTGTATCTGTAAAGGACTGTGGTCATGTCTAGTCTCCTCCAGTCAGTCAGGTTGTATCTGTAAGGACTGTGGTCATGTCTAGTCTCCTCCAGTCAGTCAGGTTGTATCTGTAAAGGACTGTGGTCATGTCTAGTCTCCTCCAGTCAGTCAGGTTGTATCTGTAAAGGACTGTGGTCATGTCTAGTCTCCTCCAGTCAGTCAGGTTGTATCTGTAAAGGACTGTGGTCATGTCTAGTCTCCTCCAGTCAGTCAGGTTGTATCTGTAAAGGACTGTGGTCATGTCTAGTCTCCTCCAGTCAGTCAGGTTGTATCTGTAAAGGACTGTGGTCATGTCTAGTCTCCTCCAGTCAGTCAGGTTGTATCTGTAAAGGACTGTGGTCATGTCTAGTCTCCTCCAGTCAGTCTCCTCCAGTTGTATCTGTAAAGGACTGTGGTCATGTCTAGTCTCCTCCAGTCAGTCAGGTTGTATCTGTAAAGGGACTGTGGTCATGTCTAGTCTCCTCCAGTCAGTCAGGTTGTATCTGTAAAGGACTGTGGTCATGTCTAGTCTCCTCCAGTCAGGTTGTATCTGTAAAGGACTGTGGTCATGTCTAGTCTCCTCCAGTCAGTCAGGTTGTATCTGTAAAGGACTGTGGTCATGTCTAGTCTCCTCCAGTCAGTCAGTTGTATCTGTAAAGGACTGTGGTCATGTCTAGTCTCCTCCAGTCAGTCAGGTTGTATCTGTAAAGGACTGTGGTCATGTCTAGTCTCCTCCAGTCAGGTTGTATCTGTAAAGGACTGTGGTCATGTCTAGTCTCCTCCAGTCAGTCAGGTTGTATCTGTAAAGGACTGTGGTCATGTCTAGTCTCCTCCAGTCAGTCAGGTTGTATCTGTAAAGGACTGTGGTCATGTCTAGTCTCCTCCAGTCAGTCAGGTTGTATCTGTAAAGGACTGTGGTCATGTCTAGTCTCCTCCAGTCAGTCAGGTTGTATCTGTAAAGGACTGTGGTCATGTCTAGTCTCCTCCAGTCAGGTTTGTATCTGTAAAGGACTGTGGTCATGTCTAGTCTCCTCCAGTCAGGTTGTAAAAAGACTGTGGTCATGTCTAGTCTCCTCCAGTCAGTCAGGTTGTATCTGTAAAGGACTGTGGTCATGTCTAGTCTCCTCCAGTCAGTCAGGTTGTATCTGTAAAGGACTGTGGTCATGTCTAGTCTCCTCCAGTCAGTCAGGTTGTATCTGTAAAGGACTGTGGTCATGTCTAGTCTCCTCCAGTCAGGTTGTATCTGTAAAGGACTGTGGTCATGTCTAGTCTCCTCCAGTCAGTCAGGTTGTATCTGTAAAGGACTGTGGTCATGTCTAGTCTCCTCCAGTCAGTCAGGTTGTATCTGTAAAGGACTGTGGTCATGTCTAGTCTCCTCCAGTCAGTCAGGTTGTATCTGTAAAGGACTGTGGTCATGTCTAGTCTCCTCAGTCAGGTTGTATCTGTAAAGGACTGTGGTCATGTCTAGTCTCCTCCAGTCAGGTTGTATCTGTAAGGACTGTGGTCATGTCTAGTCTCCTCCAGTCAGTCAGGTTGTATCTGTAAAGGACTGTGGTCATGTCTAGTCTCCTCCAGTCAGTCAGGTTGTATCTGTAAAGGACTGTGGTCATGTCTAGTCTCCTCCAGTCAGGACTGTGGTCATGTCTAGTCTCCTCAGTCAGGTTGTATCTGTAAAGGACTGTGGTCATGTCTAGTCTCCTCCAGTCAGGTTGTATCTGTAAAGGACTGTGGTCATGTCTAGTCTCCTCCAGTCAGTCAGGTTGTATCTGTAAAGGACTGTGGTCATGTCTAGTCTCCTCCAGTCAGGGTTGTATCTGTAAAGGACTGTGGTCATGTCTAGTCTCCTCCAGTCAGGTTGTATCTGTAAAGGACTGTGGTCATGTCTAGTGTTGTCATGTCTAGTCTCCTCCAGTCAAAGGACTGTGGTCATGTCTAGTCTCCTCCAGTCAGTCAGGTTGTATCTGTAAGGACTGTGGTCATGTCTAGTCTCCTCCAGTCAGGTTGTATCTGTAAAGGACTGTGGTCATGTCTAGTCTCCTCCAGTCAGTCAGGTTGTATCTGTAAAGGACTGTGGTCATGTCTAGTCTCCTCCAGTCAGGTTGTATCTGTAAAGGACTGTGGTCATGTCTAGTCTCCTCCAGTCAGTCAGGTTGTATCTGTAAAGGACTGTGGTCATGTCTAGTCTCCTCCAGTCAGGTTGTATCTGTAAAGGACTGTGGTCATGTCTAGTCTCCTCCAGTCAGTCAGTTGTATCTGTAAAGGACTGTGGTCATGTCTAGTCTCCAGTCAGTCAGGTTGTATCTGTAAAGGACTGTGGTCATGTCTAGTCTCCTCCAGTCAGGTTGTATCTGTAAAGGACTGTGGTCATGTCTAGTCTCCTCCAGTCAGGTTGTATCTGTAAAGGACTGTGGTCATGTCTAGTCTCCTCCAGTCAGTCAGGTTGTATCTGTAAAGGACTGTGGTCATGTCTAGTCTCCTCCAGTCAGTCAGGTTGTATCTGTAAAGGACTGTGGTCATGTCTAGTCTCCTCCAGTCAGGTTGTATCTGTAAAGGACTGTGGTCATGTCTAGTCTCCTCCAGTCAGTCAGGTTGTATCTGTAAAGGACTGTGGTCATGTCTAGTCTCCTCCAGTCAGTCAGGTTGTATCTGTAAAGGACTGTGGTCATGTCTAGTCTCCTCCAGTCAGGTTGTATCTGTAAAGGACTGTGGTCATGTCTAGTCTCCTCCAGTCAGTCAGGTTGTATCTGTAAAGGACTGTGGTCATGTCTAGTCTCCTCCAGTCAGTCAGGTTGTATCTGTAAAGGACTGTGGTCATGTCTAGTCTCCAGTCAGTCAGGTTGTATCTGTAAAGGACTGTGGTCATGTCTAGTCTCCTCCAGTCAGTCAGGTTGTATCTGTAAAGGACTGTGGTCATGTCTAGTCTCCTCCAGTCAGGTTGTATCTGTAAAGGACTGTGGTCATGTCTAGTCTCCTCCAGTCAGGTTGTATCTGTAAAGGACTGTGGTCATGTCTAGTCTCCTCCAGTCAGGTTGTATCTGTAAAGGACTGTGGTCATGTCTAGTCTCCTCCAGTCAGTCAGGTTGTATCTGTAAAGGACTGTGGTCATGTCTAGTCTCCTCCAGTCAGTCAGGTTGTATCTGTAAAGGACTGTGGTCATGTCTAGTCTCCTCCAGTCAGGTTGTATCTGTAAAGGACTGTGGTCATGTCTAGTCTCCTCCAGTCAGTCAGGTTGTATCTGTAAAGGACTGTGGTCATGTCTAGTCTCCTCCAGTCAGTCAGGTTGTATCTGTAAAGGACTGTGGTCATGTCTAGTCTCCTCCAGTCAGTCAGGTTGTATCTGTAAAGGACTGTGGTCATGTCTAGTCTCCTCCAGTCAGGTTGTATCTGTAAAGGACTGTGGTCATGTCTAGTCTCCTCCAGTCAGTCAGGTTGTAACTGTAAAGGACTGTGGTCATGTCTAGTCTCCTCCAGTCAGTCAGGTTGTATCTGTAAAGGACTGTGGTCATGTCTAGTCTCCTCCAGTCAGGTTGTATCTGTAAAGGACTGTGGTCATGTCTAGTCTCCTCCAGTCAGTCAGGTTGTAACTGTAAAGGACTGTGGTCATGTCTAGTCTCCTCCAGTCAGTCAGGTTGTATCTGTAAAGGACTGTGGTCATGTCTAGTCTCCTCCAGTCAGTCAGGTTGTAACTGTAAAGGACTGTGGTCATGTCTAGTCTCCTCCAGTCAGGTTGTATCTGTAAAGGACTGTGGTCATGTCTAGTCTCCTCCAGTCAGGTTGTATCTGTAAAGGACTGTGGTCATGTCTAGTCTCCTCCAGTCAGTCAGGTTGTATCTGTAAAGGACTGTGGTCATGTCTAGTCTCCTCCAGTCAGTCAGGTTGTATCTGTAAATGGACTGTGGTCATGTCTAGTCTCCTCCAGTCAGTCAGGTTGTATCTGTAAAGGACTGTGGTCATGTCTAGTCTCCTCCAGTCAGGTTGTATCTGTAAAGGACTGTGGTCATGTCTAGTCTCCTCCAGTCAGGTTGTATCTGTAAAGGACTGTGGTCATGTCTAGTCTCCTCCAGTCAGGTTGTATCTGTAAAGGACTGTGGTCATGTCTAGTCTCCTCCAGTCAGTCAGGTTGTATCTGTAAAGGACTGTGGTCATGTCTAGTCTCCTCCAGTCAGGTTGTATCTGTAAAGGACTGTGGTCATGTCTAGTCTCCTCCAGTCAGTCAGGTTGTATCTGTAAAGGACTGTGGTCATGTCTAGTCTCCTCCAGTCAGGTTGTATCTGTAAAGGACTGTGGTCATGTCTAGTCTCCTCCAGTCAGGTTGTATCTGTAAAGGACTGTGGTCATGTCTAGTCTCCTCCAGTCAGGGTTGTATCTGTAAAGGACTGTGGTCATGTCTAGTCTCCTCCAGTCAGTCAGGTTGTATCTGTAAAGGACTGTGGTCATGTCTAGTCTCCTCCAGTCAGGTTGTATCTGTAAAGGACTGTGGTCAAGTCTCCTCCAGTCAAAAAGGACTGTGGTCATGTCTAGTCTCCTCCAGTCAGGTTGTAACTGTAAAGGACTGTGGTCATGTCTAGTCTCCTCCAGTCAGGTTGTAACTGTAAAGTGCTATGCTATGCAGCAGCAGCAAAGAGCACATAAACCCAGAGAGCATGTCTGTCTTCGTCCCAAATGGAACCCTATTCCCTATGTAGTGCACTACTTGTGTTGGGCTCAGGTCAAACGTAGTGCACTATATAGGGAATAGGGTGCCATTTTTGGACGTAATTATGATTTATTTTACTGCCTCCTAGCAGAGACACAGCACCATGCTAGATGTTATTACAGTATTTTCAAGTGTCATGGCCAGGATAAATCACAACAGTTACTGCCTACATTTATAAAATTACCTACACGCTTCTCTCTCTAACGACCGGGAAAACATCAGA
The DNA here is from genome assembly GCF_021184085.1 of Oncorhynchus gorbuscha. NCBI lineage: Eukaryota > Metazoa > Chordata > Actinopteri > Salmoniformes > Salmonidae > Oncorhynchus > Oncorhynchus gorbuscha. Next base: position 5,912 of record NW_025750848.1, on the reverse strand, counting down.
TTTCATGTTCTGAACCAGATTTAAGCTGACCCTTCCAACCCCGGCCTGTTCCCGCTTCCTGGACAACAAATCACTCATACTGAATTCACTCTGTCTTAGGAGCCGGGTTTGTTATACTACAAATGGCAGGATGGGTGGGTGGAGGGGGACTAGTGAGTAAGGTTTCAACCCTATTCTTACAACAAGGCTGCTTACAACTTGCAAAACACTCATTTGCTCAGATGTTTCCAAACTTTTAACAAGGCAGGTAACACTACAAGTTACCCAGTCAAAGTAATTGCAGAGAAAGCATGTTGTTCTCCTCTGGAAGCCCCCACGCTGTGTGGATGAATATCATTATCCAGAGAAATAAAACGTTAGGGTTGCGTCCTGAAATGCCATTGGATTCCCTAAATAGTGCACGTTGTTTATCCAGAGCCTGCATAGAGCACCATATAGGGAATAGGGTGCCATTTCAGACACTATAAAAAGGGAATAGGGTGCCATTTCAGACCCTATAAAAAGGGAATAGGGTGCCATTTCAGACCCTATATAAAGGGAATAGGGTGCCATTTCAGACCCTATAAATAGGGGATAGGGTGCCATTTCAGACACTATATGAAGGGAATAGGGTGCCATTTCAGACACTATAAAAGGGGATAGGGTGCCATTTCAGACCCTATAAAAAGAGGAATAGGGTGCCATTTCAGACACCATATAAAGGGAATAGGGTGCCATTTCAGACCCTATAAAAAGAGGATAGGGTGCCATTTCAGACACTATAAATAGGGGATAGGGTGCCATTTCAGACCCTATAAAAAGGGAATAGGGTGCCATTTCAGACACTATATAAAGGGAATAGGGTGCCATTTCAGACACTATAAAAGGGAATAGGGTGCCATTTCAGACCCTATAAAAAGAGGATAGGGTGCCATTTCAGACCCTAGAAAAAGGGAATAGGGTGCCATTTCAGACACTATATAAAGGGAATAGGGTGCCATTTCAGACACTATATAAAGGGAATAGGGTGCCATTTCAGGGACATTTCTATAAAAGGGAATAGGGTGCCATTTCAGACCCTATAGAAAAGGAATAGGGTGCCATTTCAGACACTATAGAAAAGGAATAGGGTGCCATTTCAGACCCTATAAAAGGGAATAGGTGCCATTTCAGACCCTATAGAAAAGGAATAGGGTGCCATTTCAGACCCTATAAAAAAAGGGAATAGGGTGCCATTTCAGACCCTATAAAGGGAATAGGGTGCCATTTCAGACCCTATAAAAGGGAATAGGGTGCCATTTCAGACACTATATAAAGGGAATAGGGTGCCATTTCAGACACTATATAAAAGGAATAGGTGCCATTTCAGACACTATATAAAGGAATAGGGTGCCATTTCAGACCCTATAAAAAGGGAATAGGGTGCCATTTCAGACCCTATAAAAGGGGAATAGGGTGCCATTTCAGACCCTATAAAAAGGGAATAGGGTGCCATTTCAGACCCTATAAAAAGGGAATAGGGTGCCATTTCAGACCCTATAAAAAGGGAATAGGGTGCCATTTCAGACACTATAAAAAGGGAATAGGGTGCCATTTCAGACCCTATAAAAAGGGAATAGGGTGCCATTTCAGACACAGTCCTACTCAGTGGCCTCAATTCTCAGTCAAATAAGTCACTGTTTGAACACACAGTCAGAGCAAGATGAAGGTGTGTGTGTGTGTGTGTGTGTGTGTGTGTGTGTGTGTGTGTGTGTGTGTGTGTGTGTGTGTGTGTGTGTGTGTGTGTGTGTGTGTGTGTGTGTGTGTGTGTGTGTGTGTGTGTGTGTGTGTGTGTGTGTGCGTGCGTGTGTGCGTGTGCGTGTGCGTGTGTGTGTGCGTGTGCGTGTGCGCGTGTGCGTGTGTGTGTGTGTGTTCCTCACTGGAGTAGCTGAGTCTGAAGCCCCCTGCTGTGTGCTCCTGGTCTGAGTAGAACTCCAGCCACAGGTGATTGGAGGTGGAGGTGAGGACCAGGCCTAACATGGTGGAGCCAGTGTAGGTACCCAGAACAGCAGCAGCACTGTCCCCTCCATCATAGACCTGCAGAGAGGAGACAACAGGGGGTTAATGTCAAATCCATTAACTCACTCACCCACTCACCCACCCACTCACCCACCCACTCACCCACCCACTCACCCACCCACTCACCACTCACCAGCCACCAGTCACTCAGCCACTCACCAGCCACTCAGTCACTCAGCCAATCACTCAATCACCCCACTCACCCACCCGCCCACCCGCCCACCCACCCACTCACTCACTCACTCACTCACTCACTCATCCATTCATTCAACCATCCATTCATTAATTCATCCATCCATCCATCTGTTCATCCACTCATGCATCCACCCATTCATCCATCCACCCATTCATCCATCCATCCATTCATCCATCCACACATTCATCCATCCACCCATTCATCCATCCACCCATTCATCCATTCATCCATCCATCCTTCCATACATACACTCATCCATCCATCAGTTCATTCATGTACAGAATGGTTGAGGGAAGCAGCTGAAGGCTTCTTAACAGAGTGGTTGAATGCCCAGAGAGGGAAGCAGCTGAAGGCTTCCTAACAGAGTGGTTGAATACAGAGTGGTTGAATGCCAGAGAGGGAAGCAGCTGAAGGCTTCCTAACAGAGTGGTTGAATGCCCAGAGAGGGAAGCAGCTGAAGGCTTCTTAACAGAGTGGTTGAATACCCAGAGAGGGAAGCAGCTGAAGGCTTCCTAACAGAGTGGTTGAATACCCAGAGAGGGAAGCAGCTGAAGGCTTCCTAACAGAGTGGTTGAATACCCAGAGAGGGGAAGCAGCTGAAGGCCTCCTAACAGAGTGGTTGAATACCCAGAGAGGGAAGCAGCTGAAGGCTTCTTAACAGAGTGGTTGAATACCCAGAGAGGGAAGCAGCTGAAGGCTTCCTAACAGAGTGGTTGAATACCCAGAGAGGGAAGCAGCTGAAGGCTTCTTAACAGAGTGGTTGAATACCCAGAGAGGGAAGCAGCTGAAGGCTTCCTAACAGAGTGGTTGAATACCCAGAGAGGGAAGCAGCTGAAGGCTTAACAGAATGGTTGAATACCCAGAGAGGGAAGCAGCTGAAGGCTTCTTAACAGAGTGGTTGAATACTCCAGAGAGGGAAGCAGCTGAAGGCTTCTTAACAGAGTGGTTGAATACCCAGAGAGGGAAGCAGCTGAAGGCTTCCTAACAGAATGGTTGAATACCCAGAGAGAGGAAGCAGCTGAAGGCCTCCTAACAGAGAGTGGTTGAATACCCAGAGAGGGAAGCAGCTGAAGGCTTCCTAACAGAGTGGTTGAATACCCAGAGAGGGAAGCAGCTGAAGGCTTCCTAACAGAGTGGTTGAATACCCAGAGAGGGAAGCAGAGCAGAGAATTTGAAGGCCTCCTAACAGAGAGGTTGAATACCCAGAGAGGGAGAGAGCAGCTGAAGGCTTCTTAACAGAAGTGGTTGAATACCCAGAGGGGAAGCAGCAGACAGACAGACAGAAGGCTTCCTAACAGACAGTGGTTGAATACCCAGAGAGGGACAGACAGACAGACAGACAGCGCACGTGACAAATACAATTTGATTCAGAGAGATTCTTCCTCTGAGATATACTACACTGTCAATGAAAAAAGGAGAGGTCGAATACAAGAGGAGAAGGAATGAGAGAGAGAGAGAGAGAGAGAGAGAGAGAGAGAGAGAGAGAGAGAGAGAGAGAGAGAGAGAGAGAGAGAGAAAGAGAAGAGAGAGAGAAGAGAGAGAGAGAAGAGAGAGAATGAAAAGGGGGGATTATTACCTTGAGAATGTCTCCTTGTGCCAGTTGGAATGTGCTTGCTGAGACGTTGATGCCCTTTCCCGTCTCCACCTGAATGCTGTAGACACACTCGTGGCTGTTGTCATAGTTCAGTGGGTAGTTGGGCGACAACACAACTCCTTCGCTGTTGGAAACGGTTGAGCCGCACTCCGCTAGAGAACAAAGACACAGAGTGGAATAAAGTGACCCGAACGAGAGAATTCTCTTTCAATGTCCGTAATGTTTCCCTGTGACGGATATATTCAGTATATCATTACACCGAGCAAAAGACGAGAGTTCAAATGCATTTACAAAAAAGCCTATTTCTAATCGCTGTAGTTTTCAAAGTCTGTTCCTTTCCTCACTGTCACTGTTCCTTTCCTCACTGTCACTGTTCCTTTCCTCGCTGTCACTGTTCCTTTCCTCGCTGTCACTGTTCCTTTCCTCACTGTCACTGTTCCTTTCCTCACTGTCACTGTTCCTTTCCTCGCTGTCACTGTTCCTTTCCTCGCTGTCACTGTTCCTTTCCTCACTGTCACTGTTCCTTTTCTCACTGTCACTGAAAGATGAAGAGATACAGACTAGATATATACAGACTAGAGAGATGGAGAGATACAGACTAGATATATACAGACTAGAGAGATGGAGACTAGATATATACAGACTAGAGAGATGGAGACTAGATATATACAGACTAGAGAGATGGAGACTAGATATATACAGACTAGAGAGATGGAGAGATACAGACTAGATATATACAGACTAGAGATGGAGAGATACAGACTAGATATATACAGACTAGAGAGATGGAGACTAGATATATACAGACTAGAGAGATGGAGACTAGAGAGATGGAGAGATACAGACTAGATATATACAGACTAGAGAGATGGAGACTAGATATATACAGACTAGAGATGAAGAGATACAGACTAGATATATACAGACTAGAGATGGAGAGATACAGACTAGATATATACAGACTAGAGAGATGGAGAGATACAGACTAGATATATACAGACTAGAGAGATGGAGAGATACAGACTAGATATATACAGACTAGAGAGATGGAGACTAGATATATACAGACTAGAGAGATGAAGAGATACAGACTAGATATATACAGACTAGAGAGATGAAGAGATACAGACTAGATATATACAGACTAGAGAGATGAAGAGATACAGACTAGATATATACAGACTAGAGAGATACAGACTAGATATATACAGACTAGAGAGATGGAGAGATACAGACTAGAGAGATGGAGACTACAGACTAGAGAGATGAAGAGATACAGACTAGATATATACAGACTAGAGAGATGGAGAGTTACAGACTAGATATATACAGACTAGATACAGACTAGATATATACAGACTAGAGAGAAGATACAGACTAGATATATACAGACTAGAGATGAAGAGATACAGACTAGATATATACAGACTAGAGAGATGGAGAGATACAGACTAGATATATACAGACTAGAGAGATGGAGAGATACAGACTAGATATATACAGACTAGAGAGATGGAGAGATCCAGACTAGATATATACAGACTAGAGAGATACAGACTAGATATATACAGACTAGAGAGATGGAGAGATACAGACTAGATATATACAGACTAGAGAGATGGAGACTAGATATATACAGACTAGAGAGATGGAGACTAGATATATACAGACTAGAGAGATGGAGAGATACAGACTAGATATATACAGACTAGAGAGATGAAGAGATACAGACTAGATATATACAGACTAGAGAGATGAAGAGATACAGACTAGATATATACAGACTAGAGAGATGGAGAGATACAGACTAGATATATACAGACTAGAGAGATGGAGAGATCCAGACTAGATATATACAGACTAGAGAGATGGAGAGATACAGACTAGATATATGACTAGACAGACTAGAGATGGAGAGATACAGACTAGATATATACAGACCAGAGAGATGGAGAGATACAGACCAGAGATATACAGACTAGATAGATGAAGAGATACAGACTAGATATATACAGACTAGAGATGATGACTAGATATATACAGACTAGAGGGAGATGGAGAGTTACAGACTAGATATATACAGAC
>NW_025750847.1:0-17468 GCF_021184085.1 Oncorhynchus gorbuscha | reverse complement strand
GATGTATTGGTAGTTCAGCACCAGAAGGGGTGGTGATATGGAGGACTAACTGATGTATTGGTAGTTCAGCACCAGAAGGGGTGGTGATATGGAGGACTAACTGATGCAGGGGATGTATTGGTAGTTCAGCACCAGAAGGGGTAGTGATATGGAGGACTAACTGATGTATTGGTAGTTCAGCACCAGAAGGGGTGGTGATATGGAGGACTAACTGATGTATTGGTAATTCAGCACCAGAAGGGGTGGTGATATGGAGGACTAACTGATGTATTGGTAGTTCAGCACCAGAAGGGGTGGTGATATGGAGGACTAACTGATGCAGGGGATGTATTGGTAGTTCAGTACCAGAAGGGGTGGTGATATGGAGGACTAACTGATGTATTGGTAGTTCAGCACCAGAAGGGGTGGTGATATGGAGGACTAACTGATGCAGGGGATGTATTGGTAGTTCAGCACCAGAAGGGGTGGTGATATGGAGGACTAACTGATGTATTGGTAGTTCAGCACCAGAAGGGGTGGTGATATGGAGGACTAACTGATGTATTGGTAGTTCAGCACCAGAAGGGGTGGTGATATGGAGGACTAACTGATGTATTGGTAGTTCAGCACCAGAAGGGGTGGTGATATGGAGGACTAACTGATGCAGGGGATGTATTGGTAGTTCAGCACCAGAAGGGGTGGTGATATGGAGGACTAACTGATGTATTGGTAGTTCAGCACCAGAAGGGGTGGTGATATGGAGGACTAACTGATGTATTGGTAGTTCAGCACCAGAAGGGGTGGTGATATGGAGGACTAACTGATGCAGGGGATGTATTGGTAGTTCAGCACCAGAAGGGGTGGTGATATGGAGGACTAACTGATGCAGGGATGTATTGGTAGTTCAGCACCAGAAGGGGTGGTGATATGGAGGACTAACTGATGTATTGGTAGTTCAGCACCAGAAGGGGTGGTGATATGGAGGACTAACTGATGCAGGGGATGTATTGGTAGTTCAGCACCAGAAGGGGTGGTGATATGGAGGACTAACTGATGTATTGGTAGTTCAGCACCAGAAGGGGTGGTGATATGGAGGACTAACTGATGCAGGGGATGTATTGGTAATTCAGCACCAGAAGGGGTGGTGATATGGAGGACTAACTGATGTATTGGTAGTTCAGCACCAGAAGGGGTGGTGATATGGAGGACTAACTGATGTATTGGTAGTTCAGCACCAGAAGGGGTGGTGATATGGAGGACTAACTGATGTATTGGTAGTTCAGCACCAGAAGGGGTGGTGATATGGAGGACTAACTGATGTATTGGTAGTTCAGCACCAGAAGGGGTGGTGATATGGAGGACTAACTGATGCAGGGGATGTATTGGTAGTTCAGCACCAGAAGGGGTGGTGATATGGAGGACTAACTGATGTATTGGTAGTTCAGCACCAGAAGGGGTGGTGATATGGAGGACTAACTGATGTATTGGTAGTTCAGCACCAGAAGGGGTGGTGATATGGAGGACTAACTGATGTATTGGTAGTTCAGCACCAGAAGGGGTGGTGATATGGAGGACTAACTGATGCAGGGGATGTATTGGTAGTTCAGCACCAGAAGGGGTGGTGATATGGAGGACTAACTGATGTATTGGTAGTTCAGCACCAGAAGGGGTGGTGATATGGAGGACTAACTGATGTATTGGTAGTTCAGCACCAGAAGGGGTGGTGATATGGAGGACTAACTGATGTATTGGTAGTTCAGCACCAGAAGGGGTGGTGATATGGAGGACTAACTGATGCAGGGGATGTATTGGTAGTTCAGCACCAGAAGGGGTGGTGATATGGAGGACTAACTGATGCAGGGGATGTATTGGTAGTTCAGCACCAGAAGGGGTGGTGATATGGAGGACTAACTGATGTATTGGTAGTTCAGCACCAGAAGGGGTGGTGATATGGAGGACTAACTGATGCAGGGGATGTATTGGTAGTTCAGCACCAGAAGGGGTGGTGATATGGAGGACTAACTGATGTATTGGTAGTTCAGCACCAGAAGGGGTGGTGATATGGAGGACTAACTGATGCAGGGGGTGTATTGGTAATTCAGCACCAGAAGGGGTGGTGATATGGAGGACTAACTGATGTATTGGTAGTTCAGCACCAGAAGGGGTGGTGATATGGAGGACTAACTGATGTATTGGTAGTTCAGCACCAGAAGGGGTGGTGATATGGAGGACTAACTGATGTATTGGTAGTTCAGCACCAGAAGGGGTGGTGATATGGAGGACTAACTGATGCAGGGGATGTATTGGTAGTTCAGCACCAGAAGGGGTGGTGATATGGAGGACTAACTGATGTATTGGTAGTTCAGCACCAGAAGGGGTAGTGATATGGAGGACTAACTGATGCAGGGGATGTATTGGTAGTTCAGCACCAGAAGGGGTAGTGATATGGAGGACTAACTGATGCAAGGGTTGTATTGGTAGTTCAGCACCAGAAGGGGTAGTGATATGGAGGACTAACTGATGTATTGGTAGTTCAGCACCAGAAGGGGTTTAGTCTCTGTTCGACTGTGTATCCAGTATCGGCTGCCATATTTTGTAGAATATAGGAGCTAAAACTTTCCATATGCATTACATTTCGTAAATGCCATAACCACATTTAAATGGTTGGTACAGTTTCCAATTTCCCAAATTGTATTGGAGTGTTTAAACAGGCACGGTCTGATACTGTCAATCTGGGTGAATCATTTGGATCAGGAGTATAGAGTTGGCTGTTTAGCAAGAACACTGACACGTGGACAACTACTTGGCAAAACAGACCTGGTTGGTTTAGACCAGAAGTTTTTCAACCAGGGGTCTGTGAAAATACACTGTACAGATCCCAGACATTTTACATAGCCACAAAAGCTTGTCTCAACCGTTGTGCACAAATGTGTTTACATCCCTGTTAGAGCATTTCTCTCCTTTTCCAAGATAATCCATCCACCTGACAGGTGTGGCATATCAAGAAAGGGATTAAACCGCATGGTCATTACACAGGTGGACCTTGTGCTGGGGACAATAAAAGGCCACTCTAAAATGTGCAGTTTTGTCATACACCTCAATGCCAATGGGGTAATCAGGTACAGATGGTTAGAGTTCTGGATCTGGGGACCCTCTGGGTTATTCAGGTACCAGATGGTTAGAGTTCTGGATCCAGACCCTCTGGGGTATTCAGGTACAGATGGTTAGAGTTCTGGATCCAGACCCTCTGGGGTATTCAGGTACAGATGGTTAGAGTTCTGGATCCAGACCTTTGGGGTATTCAGGTACAGGTGGATTTGTGAAGACTCTCGTCCCTGTGAAAGAGGAGGTTGAGGACCCCTGGCTTCGACTCGACAACATGTAAACAATATATCCTCTCCAGATGTTTATTGAAAACATAAATACATTTGCACAATGATCGCTTGTTATCTCTCAAATACATCGTTAGCTAGCTAGCGGATTTGAGCCATATTGGCGTAGACGTGACATCAGTCAACACAAGACATGGTATCAGGAACAAGATACAAACACCTCCGATTCCTCACAAGGTAGTTTCTTAGCAACAATGACATCTGACCGCTCAGAATCATAACAACCCACATCTTCCGGCCACGTCGATGCGCGTGCGTCATTTTGGTGAGATAAACCATCTAATTCATTGGCTGATCCCTCCTCATTTACATTTACATTTAAGTCATTTAGCAGACGCTCTTATCCAGAGCGACTTACAAATTGGTGCATTCACCTTATGACATCCAGTGGAACAACCACTTTACAATAGTGCATCTAAGTATTTTAAGGGGGGGGAGGGGGGGTGAGAAGGATTACTTTATCCTATCCTAGGTATTCCTTAAAGAGGTGGGGTTTCAAGTGTCTCCGGAAGGTGACCTGGATGGAATCATGTGATCATTCCTTCTTAACCCATTGGAAGTCCCACCCTGCCCGACTTCCTGTACTTCAAAATGGTTTAGGAAGTCCCACACTGCTGACTTCCTGTACTTCAAAATGGTTTAGGAAGTCCCACACTGCTGACTTCCTGTACTTCAAAATGGTTTAGGAAGTCCCACACTGCTGACTTCCTGTACTTCAAAGTGTTTTAAGCCCTCTGGCCCTGTCTGTTAAAACATAGAGTCCTCTTTCTAACTCTGGGAATAACCCAGCACCCCCCGCACATTGACTCAGTACTGGTACCGTGTGTATATAGCCTGGTACCGTGTGTATATAGCCTGGTACCGTGTGTGTATATAGCCTGGTACCGTGTGTGTATATAGCCTGGTACAGTGTGTGTGTGTATATAGCCTGGTACAGTGTGTGTGTGTATATAGCCTGGTACAGTATGTGTGTGTATATAGCCTGGTACCATGTGTATAAAGCAATGTTATTTTTATTTTTCTCATGCCGTTGGGAAGGGCCTGTATGTTTACATTTCACTGTTTAGTCTACACCTGTTGTTTACCAAGCATTTCACTGTTAGTCTACACCTGTTGTTGTTAGTCTACACCTGTTGTTGTTAGTCTACACCTGTTGTTTACCAAGCATTTCCCTGTTAGTCTACACCTGTTGTTGTTAGTCTACACCTGTTGTTTACCAAGCATTACACTGTTAGTCTACACCTGTTGTTGACCAAGCATTACACTGTTAGTCTACACCTGTTGTTTACCAAGCATTTCCCTGTTAGTCTACACCTGTTGTTGTTAGTCTACACCTGTTGTTGTTAGTCTACACCTGTTGTTTACCAAGCATTTCCCTGTTAGTCTACACCTGTTGTTGTTAGTCTACACCTGTTGTTTACCAAGCATTCCACTGTTAGTCTACACCTGTTGTTGTTAGTCTACACCTGTTGTTGTTAGTCTACACCTGTTGTTTACCAAGCATTTCCCTGTTAGTCTACACCTGTTGTTTACCAAGCATTACACTGTTAGTCTACACCTGTTGTTTACCAAGCATTTCCCTGTTAGTCTACACCTGTTGTTGTTAGTCTACACCTGTTGTTGTTAGTCTACACCTGTTGTTTACCAAGCATTTCCCTGTTAGTCTACACCTGTTGTTGTTAGTCTACACCTGTTGTTTACCAAGCATTTCCCTGTTAGTCTACACCTGTTGTTGTTAGTCTACACCTGTTGTTGTTAGTCTACACCTGTTGTTTACCAAGCATTTCCCTGTTAGTCTACACCTGTTGTTGTTAGTCTACACCTGTTTGTTTACTGGGCATTTCCCTGTTAGTCTATACCTGTTGTTAGTCTACACCTGTTGTTTACCAAGCATTTCCTGTTAGTCTACACCTGTTGTTGTTAGTCTACACCTGTTGTTTACAAGCATTTCACTGTTAGTCTACACCTGTTTCTTTACCAAGCATTTCACTGTTAGTCTACACCTGTTGTTGTTAGTCTACACCTGTTGTTGTTAGTCTACACCTGTTGTTGTTAGTCTACACCTGTTCTTTACCAAGCATTTCCCTGTTAGTCTACACCTGTTGTTTACCAAGCATTTCCCTGTTAGTCTACACCTGTTGTTGTTAGTCTACACCTGTTCTTTACCAAGCATTTCCCTGTTAGTCTACACCTGTTGTTGTTAGTCTACACCTGTTGTTGTTAGTCTACACCTGTTGTTTACCAAGCATTTCCCTGTTAGTCTACACCTGTTGTTTACCAAGCATTTCCCTGTTAGTCTACACCTGTTGTTGTTAGTCTACACCTGTTGTTGTTAGTCTACACCTGTTGTTGTTAGTCTACACCTGTTGTTGTTAGTCTACACCTGTTGTTGTTAGTCTACACCTGTTGTTTACCAAGCATTTCCCTGTTAGTCTACACCTGTTGTTGTTAGTCTACACCTGTTGTTGTTAGTCTACACCTGTTGTTGTTAGTCTACACCTGTTGTTGTTAGTCTACACCTGTTGTTTACCAAGCATTTCCCTGTTAGTCTACACCTGTTGTTGTTAGTCTACACCTGTTCTTTACCAAGCATTTCCCTGTTAGTCTACACCTGTTGTTGTTAGTCTACACCTGTTGTTGTTAGTCTACACCTGTTGTTTACCAAGCATGTTTCAGATAACATTTGCTACCTGAATGGTAAATACTAATTCCTCTCTCCTAGGGTTTCTTGCCCCCTATGCTGGTGTTTGTCCAGTCTATTGATCGAGCCAGAGAGCTCTTCCATGAGCTGGTGTACGAAGGCATCAACGTAGACATCATACACGCTGACCGCACACAGCAACAGGCATGCGCGCGCACACACACACACACACACACAGACACACACACACACACACACACAATATACTTGTCAAGACTTTTGGGGACCAGCAATTGATTTCCATCTAAATCCTCTTTTCCTGGACCTCTAACCCTAGTTTTAACCCTAAATCTAACCTCTAACCCTAGTTTTAACCCTAAATCTAACCTCTAACCCTAGTTTTAACCCTAAATCTAACCCCTAACCCTAGTTTTAACCCTAAATCTAACCTCTAACCCTAGTTTTAACCCTAAATCTAACCCCTAACCCTAGTTTTAACCCTACATCTAACCTCTAACCCTAGTTTTAACCCTAAATCTAACCTTAACCTCTAACCCTAGTTTTAACCCTAAATCTAACTTTAACCCCTAACCCTAGTTTTAACCCTAAATCTAACCTATAACCTCCAACCCTAGTTTTAACCCTAAATCTAACCTATAACCCTAGTTTTAACCCTAAATCTAACCTTAACCCCTAACCCTAGTTTTAACCCTAAATCTAACCTATAACCCTAGTTTTAACCCTAAATCTAACCTATAACCCTAGTTTTAACCCTAAATCTAACCTCTAACCCTAGTTTTACCCTAAATCTAACCTTAACTCCCTAAGTTTTAACCTAAATCTAACCTATAACCTCCAACCTAGTTTAACCCTAAATCTAACCTCTAACCCTAGTTTTAACCCAAATCTAACCTATAACCCTAGTTTTAACCCCTCGTTCAACCTATAACCCCTAACCCTAGTTTTAACCCTAAATCTAACCTATAACCTCTAACCCTAACCCTAAATCTAACCCCTAACCCGAGTTTTAACCCTAAATCTAACCTATAACCTCCAACCCTAGTTGTAACCCTAAATCTAACCTCTAACCCTAGTTTTAACCCTAAATCTAACCTATAACCCTAGTTTTAACCCTAAATCTAACCTATAACCTCTAACCCTAGTTTTAACCCTAAATCTAACCTATAACCTCTAACCCTAGTTTTAACCCTAAATCTAACCTATAACCTCTAACCCTAGTTTTAACCCTAAATCTAACCTATAACCCTAGTTTTAACCCTAAATCTAACCTCTAACCCTAGTTTTAACCCTAAATCTAACCTATAACCTCCAACCCTAGTTTTAACCCTAAATCTAACCTATAACCTCCAACCCTAGTTTTAACCCTAAATCTAACCTCTAACCCTAGTTTTAACCCTAAATCTAACCTCTAACCCTAGTTTTAACCCTAAATCTAACCTATAACCCTAGTTTTAACCCTAAATCTAACCTCTAACCCTAGTTTTATCCCTAAATCTAACCCCTAACCCTAGTTTTAACCCTAAATCTAACCCCTAACCCTAGTTTTAACCCTAAATCTAACCCCTAACCCTAGTTTTAACCCTAAATCTAACCTATAACCCTAGTTTTAACCCTAAATCTAACCTATAACCCTAGTTTTAACCCTAAATCTAACCTCTAACCCTAGTTTTAACCCTAAATCCTAACCCCTAACCCTAGTTTTAACCCCTAAATCTAACCTATAACCTCTAACCCTAGTTTTAACCCTAAATCTAACCTATAACCTCTAACCCTAGTTTTAACCCTAAATCTAACCTATAACCTCTAACCCTAGTTTTAACCCTAAATCGAACCTATAACCTCTAACCCTAGTTTTAACCCTAAATCTAACCTATAACCTCTAACCCTAGTTTTAACCCTAAATCTAACTTCTAACCCTAGTTTTAACCCTAAATCTAACCTCTAACCCTAGTTTTAACCCTAAATCTAACCCCTAACCCTAGTTTCTAACCCTAAATCTAACCTATAACCTCCAACCCTAGTTTTAACCCTAAATCTAACCTATAACCTCTAACCCTAGTTTTAACCCTAAATCTAACCTCTAACCCTAGTTTAACCTAAATCTAACTCTCTAACCTAGTTTAACCCTAAATCTAACCTATAACCTCTAACCCTAGTTTTAACCCTAAATCTAACCTATAACCTCTAACCCTAGTTTTAACCCTAAATCTAACCTATAACCTCTAACCCTAGTTTTAACCCTAAATCTAACCTCTAACCCTAGTTTTAACCCTAAATCTAACCTATAACCCCTAACCATAGTTTTAACCCTAAATCTAACCTCTAACCTCTAACCCTAGTTTTAACCCTAAAGCTAACGCCTAACCCTAAGGCTTTAACCCCCAATCTAACCTAACCCTAGTTTTAACCCTAAATCTAACCTCCAACCTAGTTTTAACCTAAATCTAACCCTAACCCTAGTTTTAACCTAAATCTAAATCTATAACCCTAGTTTTAACCCTAAATCAACTCCCTAACCCTAGTTTTAACCTAAATCTAACCCTAACCTAGTTTTAACCCTAAATCTAACCCTAACCTAGTTTTAACCTAAATCTAACCCCTAACCTAGTTTTAACCCTAAATCTAACCCCCTAACCCTAGTTTTAACCTAAATCTAACCCCAAACCCTAGTTTTAACCCTACCCAACCCCTAACCCTAGTTTTAACCTAAATCTAACCCCCTAAACCCTAGTTTTAACCCTAAATCTAACCCCTAACCCTAGTTTAACCCTAAATCTAACTTTATAACTCCTAACCCTAGTTTAACCTAAATCTAACTATAACCTCTAACCCTAGTTTTTAACCCTAAATCTAACCTATAACCTCCAACCCTAGTTTTAACCTAAATCTAACCATAACCTCCAACCCTAGTTTTAACCCTAAATCTAACCTCTAACCTATAACCCTAAATCAATCCCTAACCCTAGTTTTAACCCTAAATCTAACCTATAACTAGTTTTAACCCTAAATCTAACTCTCAACCTATAACCTCCCCTAACCCTAGTTTTAACCCTCTAAAAGCTAACCCCCTAACCCTAGTTTTAACCCTAAATCTAACCCCTAACCCTAGTTTTAACCCTAAATCTAACCTAGTAACCTCTAACCCCAGTTTTAACCCTAAATCAACCTCCAACCCTAGTTTTAACCCTAAATCTAACCTATAACCCTAGTTTTAACCTCACCCAACTCCCCTAACCCTAGTTTTAACCTAAATCTAACCCCTAACTCCTAGTTTTAACCCTAAATCTAACCCCTAACCCTAGTTTTAACCCTACCCAACTATAAATTCAACCCTAGTTTTAACCCCTAAATCTAACCTCTAACCCTAGTTTTAACCCTAAATCTAACCCTATAACCCCAACCCTAGTTTTAACCCTCCTCCCACCTAACCTATAACCTCACCCTAGTTTTAACTCTAAATCTAACCTATAACCTCACCCTAGTTTTAACCTAAATCTAACCTATAACCCTAGTTTTAACCCTAAATCTAACCCTCAACCCTAGTTTTAACCCTAAATCTAACCTATAACATTCTAACCCTGGTTTTGGCCTAAATCTAACCTATAACCTGGTTTTAACCCTAGTCCCAACTCATAACCTCTAACCCTAGTTTTTAACCCCAAATCTAACTCATAACCCTAGTTTTAACCCTAAATCTAACCTCCTAGCCCTAGTTTAACCCTAAATCTAACCTATAACCTCTAACCCTGGTTTTAACCCGATCAACATCTAAGCACAGTTTTAACTAAATCAACCTAACCTCTAACCCTAGTTTTAACCTAAAGCTGCTATTTAGTTTTAACCTAAATCTAACCCTAAACCTGGTTTTAACCCTAAATCTGGCCTAACACCTGGCCCTGGTTTTGACCCTAAATCTAACCTTTCTAACTCCTGGTTTTAACCTAAATCAACCCCAACCTAGTTTTCAATCCTCAACTAACCTATAACCCTAAACCCTAGTTTTAACCCTAAATTCCAACTTCTATAACCTCACCCTTTAAGTTTAACTTCTAAATCTCAACCTATAACCCTGGTTTGGCCTAACCCTGGCTTATAACCTTAGTTTTAACCCTAAATCGGCCTAACCCTAGTTTTTGCTCTAAATTAAATGCCAACCTCTAAATCTTGAAGTTTTAACCTAAATTCCCAACCTATAACCTTGGTTTTAACCTTAAATTCTAAATTTATAACCTTCTAACCTGTCCCTGGTTTTAACCTAAATCAACCTATAACCCTAGTTTAACCCTAAATTTAAATCCTCAACTCCTGTTTAACCTTTAAATTAACTTATAACCCCTAACCTTGTTAACTCCTAAATTAACCCCTAACCTTGTTTTAACCTTTAAATTAAATTTATAACTCTAAACCTTGTTAACTCCTTAAAGCTAACGCCTAACCCTAGTTTTAACCCTAAATCTAACCCCTAACCCTAGTTTTAACCCTAAATCTAACCTATAACCTCTAACCCTAGTTTTAACCCTAAATCTAACCTCCAACCCTAGTTTTAACCCTAAATCTAACCTATAACCCTAGTTTTAACCCTAAATCTAACCCCTAACCCTAGTTTTAACCCTAAATCTAACCCCTAACCCTAGTTTTAACCCTAAATCTAACCCCTAACCCTAGTTTTAACCCTAAATCTAACCTCTAACCCTAGTTTTAACCCTAAATCTAACCCCTAACCCTAGTTTTAACTCTAAATCTAACCTATAACCTCTAACCCTAGTTTTAACCCTAAATCTAACCTATAACCTCACCCTAGTTTTAACTCTAAATCTAACCTATAACCCTAGTTTTAACCCTAAATCTAACCTATAACCCTAGTTTTAACCCTAAATCTAACCTATAACCCTAGTTTTAACCCTAAATCTAACCTCTAACCCTAGTTTTAACCCTAAATCTAACCTACAACCTTATCCCTAAATCTAACCCCAACCCTTAAGTTTTAACCCTAAATCTAACCCTAACCCTAGTTTTAACCCTAAATCTAACCCCTAACCCTAGTTTTAACCCTAAATCTAACCTATAACCCTAGTTTAACCTAAATTTAATTTCCTCAACCTAGTTTTAACCCTAATTTTAACCTAAATCTAACCTCTAACCCTAGTTTTAACCTAACCCCTAAATCTAACCTTTAACCCTAAATCTAACCTCCCTAGTTTTAACCTAGTTTTAACCTAAATCTAACCCTAGTTTTAACCCTAAATCTAACCTAACCCTGTTTTAACCCCAAATCTAACCTTCTAGTTTTAACCTAAATCCCAGCAAAATGTCCTTAGGTCTCTATATTTTAGTTGGTTTACTATTCTAGTGTGGACTTCTGGTACTCCCAAGTATAACAACATGTGTATATACACACACACACACTCACACTCACACACACACCACTGTACCCCAAGTATAATGAAACACACACTACTATAAGTCATTCCCCTAACTGTGTTTTTTTTCTCCAGAGAGACAACGTGATCAGTAGTTTCGGTCGGGTGATATCTGGGTGTTGATCTGTACGGCCCTGCTGGCCCGAGGTATCGACTTTAAAGGTGTCAACCTGGTGCTGAACTACTGACTTCCTACCAGCGCTGTGGAATACATCCACCGTATCGGTTAGTCCCCGCGTATCACTACTACCACACAAAGCTCTAAAAAAATAATCTCGTTTTATTAGTTACATGTGCCGAATACGGTACTGAGTAAATCGTGCCCCTATACGTAGACATGACCTCGCCGTGTAGGTAGGGAGTAGAGTGACTGCAAAGACAATACACAGAGCAGCAGTGTAAAATAAGGGGGGATCAATGTAAATAGTCTGGTGGCCATTTTGATTAGATGTTCAGCAGTTTTATGGCTTGAGGTCGAAGCTGTTAGGATCCTTCTGATCCTAGACTTGACGCCTGGTACCGCTTTTTGGGAGAGACCCATGTTCCCTATATAGTACACCTATAGACCCTATTCCCTATGTAGTACACTACTATAGACCCTATTCCCTATATAGTACACTACTATAGACCCTATTCCCTATATAGTGCACTACTATAGACCCTATTCCCTATATAGTACACTACTATAGACCCTATTCCCTATATAGTACACTACTATAGACCCTATTCCCTATATAGTGCACTACTATAGACCAGAGCCATATTCCCAATACAGTACACTACTATAGACTATATTCCCTATATAGTACACTACTATAGACCCTATTCCCTATATAGTACACTACTATAGACCCTATTCCCTATTATAGTACACTACTATAGACTCTATTCCCAATACAGTACACTACTATAGACTATATTCCCTATATAGTACACTACTATAGACCCTATTCCCTATATAGTACACTACTATAGACCCTATTCCCTATATAGTACACTACTATAGACCTATTCACTATATAGTACACTACTATAGACCCTATTCCCTATATAGTACCTATTCCCTACTACTAGACTACTATAGACTATGTTCCTATATAGTGCACTACTATGGACCCTATTCCTATATAGACTACTATGGACCCTATTCCTATATAGTACACTACTATGACTCTATTCCCTATATAGTACACTACTATGACCCTATTCCCTATATAGTACTACTATAGACCTATTCCTATATAGTACACTACTATAGACCTATTCCCTATATAGTACACTACTATAGACTCTATTCCTATATAGTACACTACTATAGACCCTATTCCCTATATAGTACACTACTATAGACCTATTCCCTATATAGTACACTACTATAGACCCTATTCCTATATAGTACACTACTATAGACCTATTCCTATATAGTACACTACTATGGACCCTATTCCTATATAGTACACTACTATAGACCTATTCCCCCTATAGTACACTACTATAGACTATATTCCCTATATAGTACACTACTATAGACCTATTCCCTATATAGTACACTACTACTGCTATGACCTATTCCCTATATAGTACACTACTATAGACCCTATTCCCTATATAGTGCACTACTATAGACCAGAGCCCTATTCCCTATATAGTACACTACTATAGACCAGAGAGCCCTATTCCCTATATAGTACACTACTATAGACTCTATTCCCTATATAGTACACTACTATAGACTCTATTCCTATATAGTACACTACTATAGACCTATTCCCTATATAGTACACTACTATAGACCAGAGCCCTATTCCCTATATAGTACACTACTATAGACCCTATTCCTATATAGTACTACTATAGACCCTATTCCCTATATAGTACACTACTATAGACCTATTCCCTATTCCACTACTATAGACTATATTCTATAGGAGACCTATTCCCTATATAGTTACACTACTATAGACCTATTCCCTATATAGTAGACTACTATAGACTCTATTCCTATATAGTACACTACTATAGACCCTATTCCTATATAGTACACTACTATGGACCTATTCCCTATAGTAGTACACTACTATATAGTACACTACTATAGACTCTATTCCCTATAGTACGCTACTACTATAGACTCTATTCCCTATATAGTACACTACTATAGGACCTATTCCTATATAGTACTACTATAGACCATATTCCCTATATATAGTACACTACTATAGACCAGAGCCCTATTCCCTATATAGTGCACTACTATAGACTCTATTCCTATATAGTACACTACTATAGACCCTATTCCTATATAGTACACTACTATAGACCCTATTCCCAATATAGTGCTACTATAGACCAGAGCCCTATTCCTATATAGTACACTACTATAGACCCTATTCCCTATATAGTACACTACTATAGACCCTATTCCCTATATAGTACACTACTATAGACTATATTCCTATATAGTACACTACTATAGACCCTATTCCTATATAGTACACTACTATAGACCCTATTCCCTATATAGTACACTACTATAGACCCTATTCCTATATAGTACACTACTATAGACCCTATTCCCTATATAGTACACTACTATAGACCCTATTCCCTATATAGTACACTACTATAGACCCTATTCCCTATATAGTACACTACTATAGACCAGACCCTATCCTATATAGTACACTACTATAGACCCTATTCCTATATAGTACACTACTATAGACCCTATTCCTATATAGTACACTACTATAGACCCTATTCCCTATATAGTACACTATATAGACCCTATTCCTATATAGTACACTACTATAGACCCTATTCCCTATATAGTACACTACTATAGACCCTATTCCCTATATAGTACACTACTATAGACTCTATTCCTATATAGTACACTACTATAGACCCTATTCCCTATATAGTACATGGACTACTATAGACCCTATTCCCTATATAGTACACTACTATAGACCCTATTCCTATATAGTGCACTACTATAGACCCTATTCCTATATAGTACACTACTATAGACCCTATTCCTATATAGTACACTACTATAGACCCTATTCCCTATATAGTACACTACTATAGACCCTATTCCCTATATAGTACACTACTATAGACCCTATTCCTATATAGTACACTACTATAGACCCTATTCCCTATATAGTACACTACTATAGACCCTATTCCCTATATAGTACACTACTATAGACCCTATTCCTATATAGTACACTACTATAGACCCTATTCCCTATATAGTACACTACTATAGACCCTATTCCCTATATAGTACACTACTATAGACCCTATTCCCTATATAGTAGTACTATAGACCCTATTCCCTATATAGTACACTACTATAGACCAGAGCCCTATTCCCTATATAGTAGTACTACTATAGACCCTATTCCCTATATAGTACACTACTATAGACCCTATTCCCTATATAGTACTACTATAGACCCTATTCCCTATGTAGTACACTACTATAGACCCTATTCCCTATTATAGTACACTACTATAGACTCTATTCCCAATACAGTACACTACTATAGACTATATTCCCTATATAGTACACTACTATAGACCCTATTCCCTATATAGTACACTACTATAGACCCTATTCCCTATATAGTAGACTACTATAGACTCTATTCCCTATATAGTACACTACTATAGACCCTATTCCCCTATATAGTACACTACTATAGACCCTATTCCCTATATAGTACACTACTATAGACCCTATTCCCTATATAGTACACTACTATAGACCCTATTCCCTATATAGTACACTACTATAGACCCTATTCCCTATATAGTACACTACTATAGACCTATTCCCTATATAGTACACTACTATAGACCCTATTCCCTATATAGTACACTACTATAGACCCTATTCCCTATTATAGTACACTACTATAGACTCTATTCCCTATATAGTACACTACTATAGACCCTATTCCCTATATAGTACTACTATAGACCCTATTCCCTATATAGTACACTACTATAGACCTATTCCCTATATAGTGCACTACTATAGACCCTATTCCCTATATAGTGCACTACTATAGACCAGAGCCCTATTCCTATATAGTACTACTACTATAGACCCTATTCCTATATAGTACACTACTATAGACCCTATTCCCTATATAGTACACTACTATAGACCCTATTCCCTATATAGTACACTACTATAGACCCTATTCCCTATATAGTACACTACTATAGACCCTATTCCCTATATAGTACACTACTATAGACCCTATTCCCTATATAGTACACTACTATAGACTATATTCCCTATATAGTACACTACTATAGACCCTATTCCCTATATAGTACACTACTATAGACCCTATTCCCTATATAGTACACTACTATAGACCCTATTCCCTATATAGTACACTACTATAGACCCTATTCCTATATAGTACACTACTATAGACCCTATTCCCTATATAGTACACTACTATAGACCCTATTCCCTATATAGTACAGTCGCTACTATGGACCCCCTATTCCTATATAGTACTACTATAGACCCTATTCCTATATAGTACACTACTATAGACCTATTCCCTATATAGTACACTACTATAGACCCTATTCCCTATTCCCTATATAGTGCACTACTATAGACCCTATTCCCTATATAGTACACTACTATAGACCCTATTCCTATATAGTGCACTACTATAGACCCTATTCCCTATATAGTACTACTATGGACTATATTCCCTATATAGGACCCTGTTCTACTATAGACCCTATTCCTATATAGTGCACTACTATAGACCCTATTCCCTATATATAGTACACTACTATAGACCCTATTCCCTATATAGTACACTACTATAGACCCTATTCCTATATAGTGCACTACTATAGACCCTATTCCTATATAGTACACTACTATAGACCCTATTCCCTATATAGTACACTACTATATTACCACCCTATTCCCTATATAGTACACTACTATAGACTCTATTCCTATATAGTACACTACTATAGACCCTATTCCCTATATAGTACACTACTATAGACCCTATTCCTATATAGGTACACTACTATAGACTCTATTCCTATATAGTACTACTATAGACCTATTCCTATATGTACTACTACTATGGACCTATTCCTATATGGTACACTACTATGGACCTATTCCTATATAGTACACTACTATAGACCCTATTCCCTATATAGTGCACTACTATAGACCTATTCCTATATAGTACTACTATAGACCCTATTCCCTATATAGTACACTACTATAGACCCTATTCCCTATATAGTACACTACTATAGGACCCTATTCCTATATAGTGCACTACTATGGACCTATTCCTATATAGTACACTACTATAGACCTATTCCTATATAGTACACTACTATGGACCTATTCCTATATGGTGCTACTATGGACCCCTATTCCTATA
Organism: Oncorhynchus gorbuscha; assembly: GCF_021184085.1. NCBI lineage: Eukaryota > Metazoa > Chordata > Actinopteri > Salmoniformes > Salmonidae > Oncorhynchus > Oncorhynchus gorbuscha. The sequence goes on along the minus strand of NW_025750847.1, from coordinate 556 downwards.
TAGTGGACTACTATAGACCCTATTCCTATATGGTGGTACTACTATGGACCCTATTCCTATATGGTGGTACTACTATGGACCAGTTCCTATTCCTATATAGTGGTCCTACTATGGACCAGACCCTATTCCTATATGGTGCTACTATGGACCAGGCCCTATTCCTATATGGTGCACTACTATGGACCCTATTCCTATATGGTGGTGCTGCTACTATGGACCCCTATTCCTATATGGTGGTGCTGCTATGGACCAGAGCCCTATTCCTATATGGTGGTACTACTATGGACCCTATTCCTATATGGTGGTACTATATGGACCCTATTCCTATATGGTACTACTATAAGACCATGGACCCTATTCCCTATATAGTACACTACTATGGACCAGGCCCTATTCCCTATATGCATTGTGGTACTACTATGACCAGAGCCTATTCCTATATGAGTGGTACTACTTTGCTATGGACCAGGATCCTATTCCTGCTATACTATGGTACTACTATGGACCATGGACCCTATTCCTATATGGTACTACTATGGACCCTATTCCTATATGG
>NW_025750846.1:0-17469 GCF_021184085.1 Oncorhynchus gorbuscha | reverse complement strand
TTGAGATGAATTCACCTTTCAACAGACAACGGTGGGATGAATTCACCTTTCCACAGGACAATGGTGAGATTAATTCACCTTTCAACAGGACAATGTTGAGATGAATTCACCTTTCAACAGACAATGTTGAGATGAATTCACCTTTCAACAGACAACGGTGAGATGAATTCACCTTTCAACAGACAACGGTGAGATGAATTCACCTTTCAACAGACAACGGTGGGATGAATTCACCTTTCCACAGGACAACGGTGGGATGAATTCACCTCTCACCAGACAACGGTGAGATGAATTCACCTTTCAACAGACAACGGTGGGATGAATTCACCTTTCAACAGACAACGGTGGGATGAATTCACCTTTCAACAGGACAATGTTGAGATGAATTCACCTTTCAACAGACAACGGTGAGATGAATTCACCTTTCAACAGACAATGGTGGGATGAATTCACCTTTCAACAGACAACGGTGAGATGAATTCACCTTTCAACAGACAATGTTGAGATGAATTCACCTTTCAACAGGACAATGTTGAGATGAATTCACCTTTCAACAGACAACGGTGGGATGAATTCACCTTTCCACAGGACAATGGTGAGATTAATTCACCTTTCAACAGGACAATGTTGAGATGAATTCACCTTTCAACAGACAACGGTGAGATGAATTCACCTTTCCACAGGACAATGGTGAGATGAATTCACCTTTCAACAGACAACGGTGGGATGAATTCACCTTTCAACAGACAACGGTGAGATGAATTCACCTTTCCACAGGACAAGAACCTAAAACACCAGGATTCTACACTGGAGGTGATTACCAAGACGACAGGGAATGTTCCTGATTGGCTTGTTACAGTTTAAAAAAAAATCTGCTTTAAAATCTACGGCCAGACTTGTAAACAGTTGTCTAGCAACGATCAATACCAATTTAACAGATAATAATAATGGGTTGTTCAAAGCTCTTAGAGATTTACCCAGAAAGACTAACACCTGTAATCAATCTTAGAGACTTACCCAGAAAGACTAACATCTGTAATCAATCTTAGAGACTTACCCAGAAAGACTCACAGCTGTAATCAATCTTAGAGACTTACCCAGAAAGACTAACAGCTGTAATCAATCTTAGAGACTTACCCAGAAAGACTAACAGCTGTAATCAATCTTAGAGACTTACCCAGAAAGACTAACAGCTGTAATCAATCTTAGAGACTTACCCAGAAAGACTCACAGCTGTAATCAATCTTAGAGACTTACCCAGAAAGACTAACACCTGTAATCAATCTTAGAGACTTACCCAGAAAGACTAACAGCTGTAATCAATCTTAGAGACTTACCCAGAAAGACTAACAGCTGTAATCAATCTTAGAGACTTACCCAGAAAGACTAACAGCTGTAATCGCTGCCAAAGGTGATTCTAACATCTATTGACTTAGGGTGTGTGAATTCTTATGTACATGAGATATTTCTGTATTTCATTTTCAATACATTTGCAAAAATGTCTAAAATATTTTATCTCCACTTTGTCATGATGGGGGTATTGTGTGTAGATGGATGAGAATAAAAATATATTTTTCTCTCCCACTTTGTCATGATGGGGTATTGTGTGTAGATGGATGAGAATAAAAATATATTTTCTCTCCACTTTGTCATGATGGGGTATTGTGTGTAGATGGATGAGAATAAAAAGATATATTTTTTCTCTCCACTTTGTCATGATGGGGTATTGTGTGTAGATGGATGAGAATAAAAATATATTTTCTCTCACTTTGTCATGATGGGGTATTGTGTGTAGATGGATGAGAATAAAAATATATTTTTCTCTCCACTTTGTCATGATGGGGTATTGTGTGTAGATGGATGAGAATAAAAGATATATTTTTCTCTCCACTTTGTCATGATGGGGTATTGTGTGTAGATGGATGAGGAAATAAAAAAGCTATGTTTTCTCTCCCACTTTTGTCATGATGGGGTATTTGTGTGTAGATGGATGAGAATAAAAATATATTTTTCTCTCCACTTTGTCTTGATGGAATTTATTGTGTGTAGATGGATGGAATAAAAATCTATTGAATCCATTTTTGAATTCAGGGCTGTAACACAACAAAATGGAATAAGTCAAAGGGTATGAATACTCTCTGAAGGCACGGTATATTTAGGAGGGTTCTGATGGGAGGGTGTGGACAGTGGAACTAAGCTCATATATATTCTTCAACAATCAATGGGTTCATACCATTCATTTATAAGTCAAAAAATGGATGTAGAAACTGCTGATTGTCCCTTTTCAAATGTATTTGTCATTACATTTCATGATTAGAAGGACATGAGAGGAATAAAGTTGTGATTTGTAAAACTACACCTGGAAATAGGAGAATTTTTTTAAATAATGAAATGGAATAAACATCAGAATTCAACAACATGCTCAAGCAGTAATCAAAATGGTTTAAATCAGATAATTTTTCTTATATTTGAAATCTCCAGAGATTATGAACATAACAGTAATACAATAATAAATGCATTGACCTTCTTAGGTTTTGGCCTTTCTAGAGTTTTCCTAGCCACCGTGCTTCTACACCTGCATTGCTTGCTGTTTGGGGTTTTAGGCTGGGTTTCTGTACAGCACTTTGAGATATCAGCTGATGTACGAAGGGCTATATAAATAAATTTGATTTGATTTTGATTGACCTATGTGATCTGCTATTTTCATTCTATTGTATTGAAATCAGACATTTCAGAATTTGCTGGGAGAAGTCATCAAAATGTCGACAATGACCAGTAGTTGACACGTAGACTAGAATCTAAAGACTAAGCATTCGTTTAAAGATTTCAGCATGATGAACGACACATTTAGCATTTATTGTTTAGTCCTATTCCATGTACTCTGGTGCAACATTTGATACATTTTTATTATAGCCATACATTTTCGACTGTTAATCTATTTTAATTTTAATACCTGTATCATGCTAGAATTAGAATCAAACCATTCATGAGCTAAATTTAAGAAGTTGACGAGCTACTTGTATTTTTATTGTCACCAGATCACGAAGCCTCAAACCCTAAAACGCAATCGGTTTCGTGTTTCAATTGCGCTTGATAAATTTACACCATTTTGCTCTGAACACAGTTCACTATATTTTATGAATGAGACGAGGCAAGGAAAAACCGCGTAAATGTATTGGTTCGGGGGAGGGAGGGGCGTGGTGTTTGAATACCTAACCAGGAAATGACGACACAGTTAACACGCGGAAGTTCTGTGTTATAGTTGACGATGACGTTTCCCCCCGAGACAAAAATGTGCCTTGCTTCAGCTAAACGGGATGACTTAACCGGTGTGCTACCGAAGAGATTCATTGAAAACTGCAGCAAACACGCAAGGGAAAATAATTGAGTGTAAGTAGAGACAGCGGTCGTATAAGCTTCGTTTATTTGGCTTACTGAAATGGCTAGATATCTAGCTAGGCTAAGGTTAGCAAGCTATTGAGCTATCCAACTCAACTGTCATTTGGCTAACCAACACTTTACCAGAATGCAACACGGACACCCCCTTTTATAATAGTCCAATAACTCCAAATCCAGCCTTATTAACTGCTGCTAACTAGGTAGATAACTAATGGTACGTGCCAGGCCCACAAGTTTGTTGAAACTTGCATGCTAATTGTGCTAGCCAGCTGGGTTGCATTGTATGGACCCCAATCAACAATATTATGATGTCCTTTTTAAAAAGGTGCTTCATGGTCAATCCGATGTCTGCGTTGGTCGTGCGGTATTTACGGCGACACGGCCTGTGCAGTTTCATGGCGTTAATTCATACTCGTTGCGCTTCGTAGAGCAGCTGTGGAAGGAAGATGTGAAGGAAGGAAGGAAGTGAGTTTGTGTTTATACAGAGACTTCCGCCCTCACCGACAGTCAACCAATCAGGTCAATGCGGAACTATACGGAGCCCCTCCTCGTTGTTACGACGTGGTGGCCTCTTCATGCCTCCAGAGGCTCAGCGACATGCCTCCAGAGGCTCAGCGACATGCCTCAGAGGCTCAGCGACATGCCTCAGAGGCTCGGCGACATGCCTCCAGAGGCTCGCGACATGCCTCCAGAGGCTCTACATGCCTCCAGAGGCTCATGGACATGCCTCAGAGGCTGATGGACATGCCTCCAGAGATGGCATGCCTCCAGAGGCTCATGACATGCCTCCAGAGGATGGACATGCCTCCAGACTCTCATGGACATGCCTCCAGAGGCTCATGGACATGCCTCCAGAGGCTCATGGACATGCCTCCAGAGGCTCATGGACATGCCCCAGAGCTCATGGACATGCCTCCAGAGGCATGGACATGCCTCCAGAGGCTCAGTGGACATGCCTCCAGAGATGGACATGCCTCCAGAGGCTCATGGACATGCCTCCAGAGGCTCATGGGACATGCCTCCAGAGGCTCATGGACATGCCTCCAGAGGCTCTTTGACATGCCTCCAGAGGCTCATGGACATGCCTCCAGAGGCTCTGGACATGCCTCCAGAGGCATGCCTCCAGAGGCAGCACATGCCTCCAGAGGCTCATGGACATGCCTCCAGAGGCTCTGGGCGACATGCCTCCAGATGCCTGGGCGACATGCCTCCAGAGGCCTGGGCGACATGCCTCCAGAGGCCTGGGCGACATGCCTCCAGAGGCCTCGGGCGACATGCCTCCAGAGGCCTGGGCGACATGCCTCCAGAGCCTGGGCGACATGCCTCCAGAGGGCTGGGCGACATGCCTCCAGAGGCCTGGGCGACATGCCTCAGAGCCTGGGCGACATGCCTCCAGAGGGCTGGGCGACATGCCTCCAGAGGCCTGGCCAGCCTCCAGAGGCTGGGCGACATGCCTCCAGAGGCCTGGGCGACATGCCTCCAGAGGCCTGGGCGACATGCCCAGAGAGGCCTGGGCGACATGCCTCCAGAGGCTGGCGACATGCCTCCAGAGGCTGGGCGACATGCCTCCAGAGGGCTGCGCGACATGCCTCCAGAGGGCTCATGCATCCAGATTGCCTCTCCAGACTGGGCACATGCTCTCCAGATGAAACATAAATCGGATTTAATCCAGATGAAGGTGTCCAGACAGGGCTACACATGCCTCCAGAGGGCTGGGCGACATGCCCAGAGACATGCCAGACAGACATGCCTCCAGAGGCTCAGACATGCCTCTCATCAGACACATTCCAGACATAAATTGACAGACAGACAGACAGACAGACAGACAGACAGACAGACAGACAGACAGACAGACAGACAGACAGACAGACAGACAGACAGACAGACAGACAGACAGACAGACAGACAGACAGACAGACAGACAGACAGACAGACAGACAGACCAATCAACCTGTACAGTGTCCTCTACTGTATGCTTATTGTTATTGTTGAATGTATGGCTATTTTGACACTTGCTATGTGTTGTTACTGTTGTCCGTTGACAATTTTAATTCTCATTTTTATATTGTAAATATCCAAAATAAGTTTTGCAATATGTACATTGTTACGTAATGCCAATTAAGTAAATGTAATTTAATTGATAGAGGAATCATCTATTTTAAATAAACATCTGTGCCGCTGTAGCTAGTGACTGCATAGGGAGCACTATTGAGGCTACAACTCATAGGAATCCCACCCAGTTGACTACTTTAAATGGCGGAGGTATGGTGGAAGCCCTTCATGGTGCTGCCCATGTTTAAATGGCCCTTTGGCCACTAGAGGCCTCTATCATTCTCTATGGCTACACTATCTAGCTCGCTGCCAGGCTGTAGTGAGCTGTCACATTTCAAGTCAAATTGTATTTGCCTATTGCTTGGTAAACAACAGGTGTAAAACTAACCATGAAAGAGTTACGGCTCCCTTTTCCAACAAGGCAGAGTTAAAGATAACAAATTTTAAAAGTGACAGGAGGAATAAATCCTCAGTGAATAACGAATAACAACGTTGATAAACACTATAGTCTCACTACGTAAGCAATGCAATCTAGCAAATGATCCTCACTCCAAGTCACATAGATTTGGATACATGAAAAGGCAAAACCACATGATGCTGTGTGAGGTGGTTCGCTGTAATTTTAATGTTGTCAAATAAGGGATCTATCTATAACACACATTACCATGTGACTGTTTCTACCAGTCCTCTACAGTCCTGCATCTCTAGCTCGGGCAGTTGGTTTGACTGGAGGGCTTTTTGAAGGGCTGTTGGCATGGCTAGCTAAGGATAGCCCCTCGGTTAACAGCCGTTATTTGGCTAGCTAAGGATAGCCCTCGGTTACCAGATATGTTATTTGCCAGGTAAGGATAGCCCTCGGTTACCAGATATGTTATTTGGCTAGCTAAGGATAGCCCTCGGTTACCAGATATGTTATTTGGCTAGCTAAGGATAGCCCTCGGTTACCAGATATGTTATTTGGCTAGGTAAGGATAGCCCTCGGTTACCAGATAAGTTATTTGGCTAGCTAAGGATAGCCCTCGGTTACCAGATATGTTATTTGGCTAGGTAAGGATAGCCCTCGGTTACCAGATAAGTTATTTGGCTAGCTAGGATGCCTCGGTTACCAGATATGTTATTTGGCTAGGTAAGGATAGCCCTCGGTTACCAGATATGTTATTTGGCTAGCTAAGGATATCCCTCGGTTACCAGATATGTTATTTGGCTAGCTAAGGATAGCCCTCGGTTACCAGATATGTTGTTTGGCTAGCTCAACTTGCTTTATTCAACCTTTAATAAAAAACAACAACTATGTGTTGTGACTTGGAATGACTCCTCCCAATTCTTCCATGTTGTGTTTGTGGTCCAGGACATGTGTTATTTGACTCCTCCCCTTTCTTCCCTGTTGTGTTTGTGGTCCAGGACATGTGTTATTTGACTCCTCCCCTTTCTTCCATCTGTTGTGTTTGTGATCCAGGACATGTGTTATTTGACTCCTCCCCTTTCTTCCATCTGTTGTGTTTGTGGTCCAGGGCATGTGTTATTTGACTCCTCCCTTTCTTCCCTGTTGTGTTTGTGGTCCAGGACGTGTTATTTGACTCCTCCCCTTTCTTCCCGGTTGTGTTTGTAGTCCAGGACATGTGTTATTTGACTCCTCCCCTTTCTTCCCTGTTGTGTTATTTGACTCCTCCCCTTCCCTGTTGTTTGTGGTCCAGGACATGTGTTATTTGACTCCTCCCCTTCCCGGTTGTGTTTGTGGTCCAGGACATGTGTTATTTGACTCCTCCCCTTTCTTCCCTGTTGTGGTATTTGACTCCTCCCCTTTCCTGTTTGTGGTCCAGGACATGTTATTTGACTCCTCCCCTTTCTTCCCTGTTGTGTTTGTGGTCCAGGACATGTGTTATTTGACTCCTCCCCTTTCTTCCATCTGTTGTGTTTGTGATCCAGGACATGTGTTATTTGACTCCTCCTTTCTTCCATCTGTTGTGTTTGTGGTCCAGGCATGTGTTATTTGACTCCTCCCCTTTCTTCCCTGTTGTGTTTGTGGTCCAGGACGTGTTATTTGACTCCTCCCCTTTCCCCGGTTGTGTTTGTAGTCCAGGACATGTGTTATTTGACTCCTCCCCTTTCTTCCCTGTTGTGGTATTTGACTCCTCCCCTTCCCTGTTGTTTGTGGTCCAGGACATGTTATTTGACTCCTCCCCTTCCCTGTTTGTGGTCCAGGACATGTTATTTGACTCCTCCCCTTCCCTGTTTGTGGTCCAGGACATGTTATTTGACTCCTCCCCTTCCCTGTTGTTTGTGGTCCAGGACATGTTATTTGACTCCTCCCCTTCCCTGTTGTTTGTGGTCCAGGACATGTTATTTGACTCCTCCCCTTCCCTGTTTGTGGTCCAGGACATGTTATTTGACTCCTCCCTTCCCTGTTGTTTGTGGTCCAGGACATGTTATTTGACTCCTCCTTCCCTGTTTGTGGTCCAGGACATGTTTTTGACTCCTCCCTTCCCTGTTTGTGGTCCAGGACATGTTATTTGACTCTCCTTCCCTGTTTGTGGTCCAGGACATGTTATTTGACTCCTCCCCTTCCCTGTTGTTTGTGGTCCAGGACATGTTATTTGACTCCTCCCCTTCCCTGTTGTTTGTGGTCCAGGACATGTTATTTGACTCCTCCCCTTCCCTGTTTGTGGTCCAGGACCGAGGCAGGATGTTGGAGTCCTATGTCACGCCCCTGTTGATGACCTACGTGAACAAATACATCAAGAACCTGAAGCCCTCTGACCTGCAGCTGTCGCTATGGGGAGGAGGCGTGAGTACTGAGCAAGCTGGAGCTGAAGCTGGATGTCCTGGAGCAGGTATGGATTCATCCTGAAATTAATTTTTCATTTTTATTTTATTTTGCTCTTTATTTAACCAGGCAAGTCATATTCTTATTTTCAATGACGGCCTGGGAACAGTGGGTTAACTGCCTGTTCAGGGGCAGAACGACAGATTTGTACCTTGTCAGCTCGGGGGTTTGAACTCGCAACCTTCCGGTTACTAGTCCAACGCTCTAACCACTAGGCTACGCTGCCGCCCCTATATTTAAACTGGAATAAAGCCTATTAACACTGTAATACCCCTGTAATAACACGGTAATAACCTGGTATTAACACTGTAATACCCCTGTAATAACCTGGTATTAACACTAATACCCTGTAATAACATGGTAATAACACAGTAATAACACTGTAATAACCTGGTATCAACACTAATACCCCTCTAATACCACGGTAACAACCTGGTAACAACCTGGTAACAACCTGGTAACAACCTGGTAACAACCTGGCAACGGCCTGGTAATAACACTGTAACAACCTGGTATTAACACTGCAATAACACTAATACCCTGTAATAACCTGGTATTAACACTAATACCCTGTAATAACATGGTAATAACCTGGTATTAACACTAATACCCCTGTAATAACCTGGCTCATAACCTGGTATTAACACTAATACCCCTAATAATAACATGGTAATAACCTGGTATTAACACTAATGCCCTGTAATAACCTGGTAATAACCTGGTATTAACACTAATACCCCTGTAATAACATGGTAATAACCTGGTATTAACACTGTAATACCCTGTAATAACATGTTTAATAACCTGGTATTAACACTAATACCCCTGTAATAACATGGTCATAACCTGGGTATTAGCTTACCTAATACCCTGTAATAACATGGTAATCTGGTATTAACACTGAAATACCTGTAATAACATGGTAATAACCCGGTGATAACACTAATACCCCTGTAATAACATGGTAATAACCCGGCATTAACACTAATATACCCTGTAATAACATGGTATTAACACTGTAATACCCCTGTAATAACATGTTTAATAACCTGGTATTAACACTGTAATACCCTTACCCCTGTAATAACATGGTAATAACCGTATTAACATTAATACCCTGTAATAACATGGTCATAACCTGGTATTAACACTGTAATAACCTTGGTATTAACACTGTAATAACCTGGTAATAACATGGTCATAACCTGGTATTAACACTGTAATAACCTGGTATTAACACTGTAATAACCTGGTAATAACATGGTCATAACCTGGTATTAACATTAATACCCCTGTAATAACATGGTAATAACCTGGTATTAACACTAATGCCCCTGTAATAACATGGTATTAACACTACCCCTGTAATAACATGGTCATAACCTGGTATTACACTAATACCCCTGTAATAACATGGTAATAACCTGGTATTAACATTAATACCCCTGTAATAACATGGTAATAACCTGGTATTAACACTGTAATGCCCCTGTAATAACATGGTCATAACCTGGTAAACACTAATACCCTGTAATAACATGGTAATAACCTGGTATTAACATTAATACCCCTGTAATAACATGGTAACCTGGTATTAACACTGTAATACCCCTGTAATAACATGGTCATAACCTGGTATTAACACTGTAATACCCCTGTAATAACATGGTAATAACCCGGTATTAACACTAATACCCCTGGTAATAACACTGTAATACCCCTGTAATAACATGTTTAATAACCTGGTATTAACACTGTGTACCCCTGTAATAACATGGTAATAACCTGGTATTAACACTACCCTGTAATAACCTGGTTGGTAACATAATACCCTGTAATAACCTGGTATTAACACTAATACCCTGTAATAACACTAATACCCTGTAATAACATGGTAATAACACTAATACCCCTGTAATAACATGGTAATAACATGGTATTAACACTAATACCATGGTAATAACTTGGTAATAACCCGGTAATAACACTTTAATGTCCAGGAATAACTCTTAGTAATGCTATTGACTTTGTATCTGCTCTTTGGCTGAGGTCACTATGAATGTAGGTCAGGTCAGTCTCAATCTGAGTCTGCTCTTTGGCTGAGGTAACTATGAATGCAGGTCAGGTCAGTCTCAATCTGAGTCTGCTCTTTTCCCACAAGAGGTCACTATGAATGCAGGTCAGGTCAGTCTCAATCTGAGTCTGCTCTTTTCCCACAAGAGGTCACTATGAATGCAGGTCAGGTCAGTCTCAATCTGAGTCTGCTCTTTTCCCACAAGAGGTCACTATGAATGCAGGTCAGGTCAGTCTCAATCTGAGTCTGCTCTTTTGATGAGGTAACTATGAATGCAGGTCAGGTCAGTCTCAATCTGAGTCTGCTCTTTGGCTGAGGTAACTATGAATGCAGGTCAGGTCAGTCTCAATCTGAGTCTGCTCTTTTCCCACAAGAGGTCACTTGCCTCATCGTCCGGTGGCTAGACATGTGTCACCCTGCCACCTGTCACTACCTGCTCAATAGTGACACCCAGGCTAGACGTGTGTCACCCCTGCCACCTGTCTGTTCCTGCTCAATAGTGACACCCAGGGACAGGGACTAGGATCCCACCAGGCCTGATGTCAAACAGTCTGTGTCCAGTGATTGATGACGCGGCTGTAACTCTAAGTGGATTTTAGTAATCACTTCTTAGGTAGCCTAGTGGTTAGGGGGCAGGTGTAGCCTTTTAGAGGAGGGGGCAGGTAGCTAGTGGTTAGGGGGGGGCAGGTAGCCTAGTGGTTAGGAGGAGGGGGGCAGTAGCCTAGTGGTTAGAGGAGGGGGACAGGTAGCCTAGCAGGTTAGAGGGAGGGGGCAGGTAGCTCAGTGGTTAGAGGAGGGGGCAGGTAGCATAGTGGTTAGAGGAGGGGGGCAGGTAGCCCAGTGGTTAGGGGGCAGGTAGCCTAGTGGTTAGGGGGCAGGTGACCTAGTGGTTAGAGGGAGGGGGTCAGGTGACCTAGGGGAGGCAGGTAGCCTAGTGGTTAGAGGGGGCAGGCCCATTGCTAGAGGAGGGGGCAGGTAGCCTAGTGGTTAGGGAGATCCTACCCTCATGTCTGGTCAGATGTCCTGTAGAGATCCTACTCCCAGATCCCTTTAGCATTGCCAAGACCCAGGCTCCAACCCACTTGAGCCAATGCAGTGACTTATTTAAATGTTCTTCCCTGTTTCTAGAGGCCGGAACTGCCTCTTCACCTTCCTGAGCGGGCACATCCATGAATTGTGTATCCACGTTCTGACCAAACTGGGCCCGAGGCTGTATCACCATTAACACAATGAGTGTATTTCTCAAACTGAAGGACGGAGCACAGGTTAGTACCGCTAATTTGATATATATATATATATATACAGGAGCCCACTGGTGATCAGTGCACTGCAGACAAGTGCAGTACTCCCAATTTAGTGCATACTGTCACGGCATCCCGAAGCTGCTGTGTATTCCTGAGACCTTACAGTCTTGCTGCATCACTGAAAGAATTTCAAGCCTTCTCGATATCTTAAGGGGAGAGGGTTTCTACATGACCTAGTTAGAATGTCTGTCGTATAACGTTCACAGGAATAGACTGGGTTTAAAAACGTGTTGTTGGTTTCTTTCCAACTTCCTGTTGAACCCTCTCTGTCTTCAGCACATTCGATCCACCAGAACCCTCTCCTTCCAACAGGACCATGACTAGACTCACATTCTACACCCAGAACCCCTCTGTCTCCTCAGCACATTCTAGACTCCTCTACCCAGAACCCCTCTCTGTCTCCTCAGCACATTCTAGACTCCCCAGAACCCACACTCTGTCCCCTCAGCACATTCTAGACTCCTCCTCTCTGTCTCCTCAGCACATTCTAGACTCCTCTACCCAGAACCCCTCTGTTCCTCAGCAGAACCCCCTCATCACATTTGTCTCCTCTACCCAGAACCCACTCTGTCTCCTCAGCACATTCTAGACTCCCTCTACCCAGAACCCTCTCTATCTCCTCAGACATTCTAGACTCCTCTACCCAGAACCCTCTCTATCTCCTCAGCACATTCTAGACTCCTCTACCCAGAACCCTCTCTGTCTCCTCAGCACATTCTAGACTCCTCTACCCAGAACCCTCTCTATCTCCTCAGCACATTCTAGACTCCTCTACCCAGAACCCTCTCTGTCTCCTCAGCACATTCTAGACTCCTCTACCCAGAACCCCCTCTGTCTCCTCAGCAGTCCAACAGGACCATGACTCAGTTCATCACATTCTAGACTCCTCTACCCAGAACCCACTCTGTCTCCTCAGCACATTCTAGACTCCTCTGCAGAACCCACTCTGTCTCCTCAGCACATTCTAGACTCCTCTACCCAGAACCCTCTCTATCTCCTCAGCACATTCTAGACTCCTCTACCCAGAACCCCTCTCTGTCTCCTCAGCACATTCTAGACTCCTCTACCCAGAACCCTCTCTATCTCCTCAGCACATTCTAGACTCCTCTACCCAGAACCCCTCTGTCTCCTCAGCAGTCCAACAGGACCATGACTAGTTCATCATTCTAAACACCTACCCAGAACCCACTCTGTCTCCCTCAGCACATTCTAGACTCCTCTACCCAGAACCCCACTCTGTCTCCTCAGCACATTCTAGACTCCTCTACCCAGAACCCTCTCTGTCTCCTCAGCACATTCTAGCAGAACCCCCTCTGTCTCCTCAGCAGTCCAACAGGACCATGACAGTTCATCACATTCTAGACTCCTCTTACCCAGAACCCACTCTGTCCCCTCAGCACATTCTAGACTCCTCTACCCAGAACCCACTCTGTCCCCTCAGCACATTCTAGACTCCTCTTACCCAGAACCCCTCTGTCCCCTCAGCACATTCTCTCCTCTACCCAGAACTCCAGTCTGTCCCCTCACATTCTAGACTCCTCTACCCAGAACCCACTCTGTCCCCTCAGCACATTCTAGACTCCTCTACCCAGAACCCTCTCTGTCTCCCTCAGCACATTCTAGACTCCTCTTTACCAGAACCCCTCTGTCCCCTCAGCACATTCTAGACTCCTTACCCAGAACCCACTCTGTCCCCTCAGCACATTCTAGACTCCTTTACCCAGAAACCCCTCTCTCTCCGCAGCAGTCCAATAGCCCCATGGCTCAATTCACTTCTTTCTTCGTGTTGGCTTAGGGTCTCAGACAGGTTGGCTTAGGGTCTCAGACAGGTTGGCTTAGGGTCTCAGACAGATTGGCTTAGGGTCTCAGGCAGGTTGGCTTAGGGTCTCAGGCAGGTTGGCTTAGGGTCTCAGACAGGTTGGCTTAGGGTCTCTGACAGGTTGGCTTAGGGTCTCAGGCAGGTGGCTTAGGGTCTGACAGGGTGGCTTAGGGTCTCAGGCAGGTTGGCTTAGGGTCTCAGGCAGGTTGGCTTAGGGTCTCAGGCAGGGTGGCTTAGGGTCTCAGGCAGGGTGGCTTAGGGTCTCTAACAGGTTGGCTTAGGGTCTCAGGCAGGGTGGCTTAGGGTCTCAGGCAGGGTGGCTTAGGGTCTCAGGCAGGTTGGCTTAGGGTCTCAGGCAGGTTGGCTTAGGGTCTCAGGCAGGTTGGCTTAGGGTCTCAGGCAGGTTGGCTTAGGGTCTCAGGCAGGTTGGCTTAGGGTCTCAGGCAGGGTGGCTTAGGGTCTCAGGCAGGGTGGCTTAGGGTCTCAGGCAGGGGTGGCTTAGGGTCTCAGGCAGGGTGGCTTAGGGTCTCAGGCAGGGTGGCTTAGGGTCTCAGGCAGGGTGGCTTAGGGTCTCAGGCAGGGTGGCTTAGGGTCTCAGGCAGGGTGGCTTAGGGTCTCAGGCAGGGGTGGCTTAGGGTCTCAGGCAGGTCGGCTTAGGGTCTCAGGCAGGGTGGCTTAGGGTCTCAGGCAGGGTGGCTTAGGGTCTCAGGCAGGTTGGCTTAGGGTCTCAGGCAGGGTGGCTTAGGGTCTCAGGCAGGGTGGCTTAGGGTCTCAGGCAGGGTGGCTTAGGGTCTCAGGCAGGGTGGCTTAGGGTCTCAGGCAGGGTGGCTTAGGGTCTCAGGCAGGGTGGCTTAGGGTCTCAGGCAGGTCGGCTTAGGGTCTCAGGCAGGTTGGCTTAGGGTCTGACAGGTCGGCTTAGGGGTCTCGAGGCAGGGTGGCTTAGGGTCTCGGGGCAGGTTGGTTTAGGGTCTCGGGCAGGTTGGCTTAGGGTCTCGGGCAGGTTGGCTTAGGGTCTGACAGGTTGGCTTAGGGTCTCGGGCAGGTTGGCTTAGGGTCTCGGGCAGGTTGGTTTAGGGTCTCGGGCAGGTTGGCTTAGGGTCTCGGCAGGTTGGCTTAGGGTCTCGGGCAGATTGCTCATTTGGACTCATTTTGACACTTCGTATCTTCGTCTTGCCGCTCTAAGGTCTGCGTCTCCAATCGGTCTGCATGTCTAATGAGCGCCCGTAGAGCCGATCTAACCACGGTGCCTCAGAGGGGCAGATTAAAGCTGACTGGAATCACAGCCTGTTGGTACCGTTAGTTTGTGTTGTAGCGATCCAACCCAGACAAAGGGGTTGAAAGGTGCTCATTTGACAGGGATGAGTAGCAGCTGCTGTTATCTTCATAAACACTTAATTATTCTTGCAGAGTCTGTGTGAAGGTGTCAACTAACTCTCAGGCTGTTTTTAGAGCAGGGCTGAGTGATGTCAACTAACTCTCAGGCTGTTTTTAGAGCAGGGCTGAGTGATATCAACTAACTCCCAGGTTGTTTTTAGAGCAGGGCTGAGTGATGCCTAATTAACTCAGCAGGGTTGAGTGATATCAACTAATCCCCAGCAGGCTGAGTGATACTAACTAACCCAGCAGGGCTGAGTGATAACACCAATCCCCAGCAGGCTGAGTGATGTCAACTAATCCCAGCAGGGCTGAGTGATGTCAACTAACTTCCAGCAGGGCTGAGTGATGTCAATCTGAATCAGCAGGGCTGAGTGATGTCAACTAACCCCAGCAGGCTGAGTGATGTCAATCCACCCCCAGCAGGGCTGAGTGGATGTCAACTAACCCAGCAGGGCTGAGGATGTCAACTAACTCCCAGCAGGGCTGAGTGATGTCAACTAACTCCCAGCAGGGCTGAGTGATGTCAACTAACTCCCAGCAGGGCTGAGTGATGTCAACTAACTCCCAGCAGGGCTGAGTGATGTCAACTAACTCCCAGCAGGGCTGAGTGATGTCAACTAACTCCCAGCAGGGCTGAGTGATGTCAACTAACTCTCAGGCTGTTTTTAGAGCAGGGCTGAGTGATGTCAACTAACTCTCAGGCTGTTTTTAGAGCAGGGCTGAGTGATGTCAACTAACTCCCAGGTTGTTTTTAGAGCAGGGCTGAGTGATGTCAACTAACTCTCAGGCTGTTTTTAGAGCAGGGCTGAGTGATGTCAACTAACTCTCAGGCTGTTTTTAGAGCAGGGCTGAGTGATGTCAACTAACTCTCAGGCTGTTTTTAGAGCAGGGCTGAGTGATGTCAACTAACTCCCAGGTTGTTTTTAGAGCAGGGCTGAGTGATATCAACTAACTCTCAGCAGGGCTGAGTGATGCCAACTAACTCTCAGCAGGGCTGAGTGATGCCAACTAACTCTCAGCAGGGCTGAGTGATGTCAACTAACTCTCAGCAGGGCTGAGTGATGTCAACTAACTCTCAGGCTGTTTTTAGAGCAGGGCTGAGTGATATCATCTAACTCTCAGGCTGTTTTTAGAGCAGGGCTGAGTGATGTCAACTAACTCTCAGGCTGTTTTTAGAGCAGGGCTGAGTGATGTCAACTAACTCTCAGCAGGGCTGAGTGATGCCAACTAACTCTCAGCAGGGCTGAGTGATGCCAACTAACTCTCAGCAGGGCTGAGTGATGTCAACTAACTCTCAGCAGGGCTGAGTGATGTCAACTAACTCTCAGGCTGTTTTTAGAGCAGGGCTGAGTGATATCATCTAACTCTCAGGCTGTTTTTAGAGCAGGGCTGAGTGATGTCAACTAACTCTCAGGCTGTTTTTAGAGCAGGGCTGAGGGATGTCAACTAACTCTCAGGCTGTTTTTAGAGCAGGGCTGATACAGTGTCCTCCGTAAGGTCTACCTGCCATTGGGGAACTCGAATGGTTAGGGGCAGTTCTCCGTGTTATTCACCCTGCCATTGGGGAATCCGAGGATGACAGTGTCCTCCGTGTTATTCACCCTGCCATTGGGGGAACTCGAGGATGACAGTGTCCTCCGTGTTATTCAATTCTGCCATTGGGGGAACTTCGAGGATGACAGTGTCCTTCGTGTTATTCACCCTGCCATTGGGGGAACTCGAGGATGACAGTGTCCTCCTGTTATTCACCCTTGCCATTGGGGAATCCCGAGGACGACAGTGTCCTCCGTGTTATTCACCCTGCCATTGGGGAACTCGAGGATGACAGTGTGTCCTCCGTGTTATTCACTCCTGCCATTGGGGAATCCCGGGAGTGATGACAGTGTCCTCCGTGTTATTCACTCCTGCCATTGGGGAACTCGAGGATGACAGTGTCCTCCGTGTTATTCACCCTGCCATTGGGGAACTCGAGGATGACAGTGTCCTCCGTGTTATTCACCCTGCCATTGGGGAACTCGAGGATGACAGTGTCCTCCGTGTTATTCACCCTGCCATTGGGGAACTTCGAGGATGACAGTGTCCTCCGTGTTATTCACCCTGCCATTGGGGAACTCGAGATGACAGTGTCCTCCGGTGTTATTCACCCTGCCATTGGGGAACTTCCGAGGATGACAGTGTCCTCCGTGTTATTCACCCTGCCATTGGGGAATCCCGAGGATGACAGTGTCCTCCGTGTTATTCACTCCTGCCATTGGGGGAACTCGAGGATGACAGTGTCCTCCGTGTTATTCATTCACCCCTGCCATTGGGGAACTCGAGGATGACAGTGTCCTCCGTGTTATTCACCCTGCCATTGGGGAACTCGAGGATGACAGTGTCCTCCGTGTTACCCTGCCATTGGGAACTCGAGGATGACCCTCCGCCATTGGGGAACTCGAGGATGACAGTGTCCTCCGTGTTATTCACCCTGCCATTGGGGAACTCGAGGATGACAGTGTCCTCCGTGTTATTCACCCTGCCATTGGGGAATCCCGAGGATGACGGTGTCCTTCCGTGTTATTCACCCTGCCATTGGGGAACTCGAGGATGACAGTGTCCTCCGTGTTATTCACTCCTGCCA